>NC_071110.1:33637500-33665000 GCF_024256425.1 Clarias gariepinus | reverse complement strand
GGGCTTGTAGGATGACTTTTACACATACACACTAACAGATTGGGAACGACTGCTGTTTGGCTCACGGATTATATAAATTAAAGGTGAAGAAGTTTGTGTGCCTTCATGAACATTGGATTGGTGTTGTCTGGAGCCATGTGCTCCTGGTAGGGTCTCACAGTGGCAAAGTGGGCTCAGGCAAGGGGTCAGACAAAGTATGGTTTAAAAAAAAAACATAAAAAAACTGAGGAGGGAGTAAAGTGACCCTGCTTGGAGGAAGCCCGGGGCCCATGTCTGGAGCCAGGCCTGGACAGAGGGCCCGTCAGCAAGCACCTGGTGGCCGGGTCTGCCACGGGGCCTGGCCGGGCACAGCCCAAAAGAGCAACGTGGACCCCTGTTCTCCCCCACCTCGTGGACAAACCACCTGCAAGAGAAACCAATGTGGTTGGGTGCGCTGTTATTTGGGTAGCAGTGAGGGACTTAGACAGACCTGACCTGGGCGGACTTTGTTTTCTGCCGGAGTTGCCCAGGATGTGAGGCGCTGGTGTAGGGATACTCACGAGTCCCCGGCTGAGTGCCACGACGTTGGAGTTTACTCCAGTGGATGAGAGGGTCCTACTGTTGTCAGTGCTTATGCTCCAAACAGCAGTTCAGAGTATTCTACCTTCTTGGAGACTCCAAGTACAATGGAGTACTGCATTAGGCCCCAGTAGGGGATTCCATAGTCTTGCTAGGGGACTTCAACACATGTGGGCAATGACGCAGATACTTGGAGGGTCATGATTGGGAGGAACGGCCTCCCTGGTCTAAACCAGAGCGGTGTTTTGTTATTGGATTTCTGTGCTGGTCATGGGTTGTCCATAACAAATACTATGTTAAAGCATAGGGATTCTCCTACTGTAAGTGTACTTTGTACCAGAGCACCTTAGGCCGAAGGTCATTGATTGGTTTCATGATCAAATCATCTGACCTCAAATTCAAATTTAAATTTAAATTTTATTTGACACATACACAAATAAACAGGTGGACCTGAGGCCATATGTCTTGGACACTCAGGTAAAGAGAGAGGCGGCGCTGTCAACTGATCACCATCTGGTGGTGAGTTTGGTTAGGTGACAGGGGAGGCCACTGGACAGACCTGGTAAGCCCAAAGAGTGGTGCAGGTGAATTGGGAATGTCTAGGGGAAGGCCTTCAACTCTCACCTCCAACTGAGCTTTTCACGCATCCCAGTAGGAGCTGGGGACATTGAATCAGTGTGGTCAATGTTCAAAGCTTCTATTGCTGAAGCTGCAGCTGTGAGCTGTGGCCTTAAGGTTCTGAGTGCCTCAAACCCTCGAACAGTGTGGTGGACACCTGGGGTTAGGGAAGCTGTCCGACTGAAAAAGGAGTCCTTCAGAGATATGTTATCCAGGGGGACTCTTGAGGCAGTTACAAGGTACCAGTGGGCTCGAAGGACAGCAATCGCAGCGGTAGCAGAGGCAAAGCACCGGGTGTGAAAGGAGCTCGGAGAATCTATAGAGAAATACCATCCAGCACCTCAGGAGGGCGAAACGGGGAACCACCCAAGCTGTGTCCAGCAAGTACATGGACAGGATATCAAGGCCCAGCCGTGAAGGAAGGGTATCCAGTTTGGTGGGCTAGGGATTAGATCTCTGCTCTTTGCAGATGATGTGGTCCTGTTGTCATCATCAGACTGTGACCCCCAGTGCTTGCTGGATCGGTTTGCACCTAAGTGTAAAACGGCAGGGATTAGGATCAGCACCTCAAAATCTGTGGCCATGGTTCTCAGCAGGAAACTCCAGGTACGGAGTGAGTCGTTACCCCAAGTGAAGGACTTTAAGTATCTACACTGATGGGCAAGTTACGCAAATCCAGTACTATCCTGTAACTGGTGAGATTGTTGTGTGTAAGCGATCAGAATGTGACCAAAATGTCGGTTTTCAGCTTTAATTCAAAGCTTCAACTCAAACTAACTGTTACAGACATTTATTACAAACTCTAAATTAACTGGACAAGCTAATATAACTATAAACATGTTTTTTTTTAAACACTGGATGTACACACTAACACTGTCTCACTGTTTACATACTTATGGACCTGACTGGATATACATGGTGAGTCAGTAGCCGAGCGTAACTTCGCCAGATTGTAAATAATTAATTACGTTTAATGCTCTGAATATTTCATGTTGCAACATTTCTAAAAGCAAACCAGTACACACATCATATGTAGGGTTCTATTTATTTATACATTTTTAAGTATGATTTATCTTTTAATTTAAAGAGAGAGAGACTAATGAGAGTAAAATGAGAACGAGGCAGTGCTTGTGGTTCTCCTCGGTAATGATGCACGTGTTTGTGGTTGTAAACAGGAAGTGTTGCGGAGCGATGACCAGCTGAAGATATGGAGCTTTAAACTGTCATTAAAATGGCACTTTCCAACTCCTCTGCTTTTTAAATGCAGCTGGGGAGGACCTCCGACCCGTACCTGTGCTCCCTCTCTCTCTCTCTCTCTCTCTCTCTCTCTCTCTGTGCTTAATTGCAGGAATGAGGGCAGGACTTCTCGCTCTCTTCTCCCTGTTCAACACACGCCGAGTAATTACAGGCCACGACCTCAGAGTGTTTACTTCTTCTTTCTCTTCTTCTTTTTCTCACTCCGTCTCTCACTTTGTATCTCACTACCTCTCTGTCATACCACATAAGTCCATCGTTCTCAGTCTTGCTGGCTGTTTGTTTTTTTGTTATGTCTCAGATCTTATCTGTCTTTCGCTTCATCATGTTTTTCAGTTCTTCATGATTTTATTGAGCTCGATTTGACATGCTGGTCATCTTCCTTGGAAACTCATTTCCCAATATCACACCCACGCCCATTACTCTATGGACGTGCACAGTGTGTGTGTGTGAGAGAGAGTGAGAGTGTGTGTGTGAGTTTTTTGGGTAGATGAAAAAAAGTGAAATAGTAATGATGTGATTTTGACACTTGACCCCTGGAAATAAACAAAGTATTATGTATTTTTTTTCTGGTTCTTAATGGTTTTAATGGGTTTCTGTAATGAAATATGCTGCTCCGAATGGATCCTCATGGTTAAGGTTGGTCATCTTCCTCTAAATTTGGTTCTGGTGGTATTTAAAATCTCTAAATCCAGAAATGCAGAAAGTTTAAATGGAAAATAAAAAGTGATCTGATGGAAGGCACAAAGCCAACTCCATGAAGAGCTTCATAGTGTAAGAAGGTTGGCGTGGAAGAACTTGAGCATCCTGCACAGAACCCTGTCTGATCTCAAGCCCACTGAACAGCTTTGGGATAAACTGGAACACCGATTGCACTCTCAGGCCTACGGTGGGAACTCCCTCTAGAAGACTTGCTGTACTTGTTCTTGTTTTGTTTTGAGCATTTGCAGGTCCCATAACACTCGTTTGCAGATGACTGATATCTTGACGAAAGTCTACAGGACCAGTCTAATTAATGTCACAAAGAGGGGAAGACACCAGGGTACTGTTCAAACTCATTAAACGCTGTGGAAGTTGCCAAGAAGCAACTGATGTGTGTATCTAAACACAATGAGGTGAGACACAGGAAGGAAATCAGGGTGGAGGCCAGGAGAAGAACCAATGATTAGCATGCACAAAAAGCTCCAGGTGAAGAACATGTGCCGGGGTAATACCATGAGCTGATTGACTACTGACCAAAGGTGCAAGAACTTATAAATTTAAGCTCTAAACCAGATGTGTTCTCCAGTTTAATGTGGGTTCTCACTTTAATTCCATATTAGCATTTGGATGAAACTAGTAGAACGCAATTGTAAATAGAACTTTAAATGTGCCTCTGCGACGGCCGGGTCACTCCTAATGGACGTGGACACCATCCAGTGGTGGTCGAGCCTTCTGTTGCATCATAGTCGCAGCCGAGGTGTCACAGCAGAGGCCGGTCCCAATGTTAAATCTTTGGGACTTTTTGTGGCGTTTTTTTTGGATTTTGGGATTACCGTCTGACGCCCCCCCCCACCAAAAGTCATAGCAGACCATTCCTGAGCGAGAACGGTGTAACATACGTGAGTGTTTTCCCAAAACTGCGGGACAAGAAACGCTGCAAAGTTTTAGGGATATAATAAACCGATTGGGATTGGGCAATGATTTCCAGGGGAGAAGAGTAATAAGTGTGCACTGGCACACTTAATAATAATAATTTTATAACGGCAATAAAATTAAACATTGCTTTGCTACATGGAGACGCCTTTGAGTACTTCAGTGGGTAGGATGTGGGACAAGCAGTTGGAAGGTCATCAGATCAAATCCCAACACTGCTTGAACGTGGCCCTTAGCCTCAATTGCACAGATGTATAAATAAGATAAGTGTGTTTTTTTTCTTACAAGTTTTTGTTGTATCTTTTACTTGGATGTTAAACGTTGCACTGAGGAAATACAGCTGGGTGAAAGAGAAACTGTGTCTGTCTTCATTTCAGGCTGCAAAGCAACATCATGTGATTATTGTACAAGTGCGTGATTCTTTTCTGTACCCACTGTAGCTATAGGATCAGGTACAGGTACAGACACCCGTACAGGTACAGGTACTGTACCTACACAGGTAGAGGAATAGGAACAGCAGCAGACACAGGAACAGATAGTGTGCTTGTGTCACAGTTACACCAAGCAGCATGAACTCATAAAGTCGACTGATTTAGCGGCTGTCCTGGAACAGCAGGATCAGACTTATCAGAACAGACAAAGAGACGCCTCCATCTCAAACAAACAGACCTGTGTGTGTGTGTGTGTGTGTGTGTGCGCGCGCGCGTCCAGCAGGGCTGTCTCATTTGATAGTGGCATACACTTCAGTGTTTGATTTGTGTGTACAGTATGTGTGTGTGTATGTGTGTGTGTGTTGTAATAGATGTGAGTTAGAGCTGAATGTAGCATTAATAATCATAAACCTTTTTGTAGAAGGCTAATTTAATTGAATTCCTGCTCTTCAGCGTATTTATTGGCCGAGCTGCGCGGTTTAGTTGCGTGATATTTCTCCCTTATCACTGAGCATTTATCGAGAGCGGTAATAAATCTGGCTCCTCAGCTTGGCTTGATCTTCCTCGTGTCTGGTGCGAGTGCTTTTGCTTTTTAATTAAACATTATAACACCTTTTAATCTGTAATGTGCAAATGATTACAATTTGTATTCATTAAAGAACATCATAATTTTTAACTATTTATAGTTACATTCAATGTCGTATAACTGTGATAAAATACCTCCTGTTGTCACTGACATTATAGTAGCTATAAACGTTCTCTCATTCCCCCTCCAGTCTCACTTTATTCTCCATCTTGGATGTCATTAGCAGTAATATAAAAAAATATAAAAAAATTATATATTAGTGTGTATTTTATATTCAATTCAATTTTATTTATATAGCGCTTTTAACAATGGTCATTGTCTCAAAGCAGCTTCACAAAAAATTAAAGAATTGTTTTTTTTTTTATAAAAGAAAAGAAAAGAAAAAAGAAAATATTTGGAAGTGTGTATGTGTGCGAAAAATGTGTCTAGACAATAATGAGATGAATGAATGATGAATGAATGATGAATGAAATGTCTCTGATGAGCAAGCCAAGGGTGACGGCGACAGTGGCAAGGAAAAACTCCCTGAGATGGCAATAGGAAGAAACCTTGAGAGGAACCAGACTCAACAGGGAACCCATCCTCATCTGGGTGATAACAGATAGAAATAACATCATGTGTGTTGTGCAGGTGAAAGTTCAATATAACAAAAGTTCTTTAAATTAACATGAAGTCCAGTTCAGCACAGGGAGTCAGTAGGTGCAGAGGGCAGATGGGGTCTGGATCACTGGGAGCACAGGAGCAGGATGTGTAGCTCCAACCATCATAAAGCAGAATCTAGCTGGAGCAGGTCCTTCTCTGGATGCCTCAGAAACCTCACAGGGTTGGCCTTTGTCTACTGTAACTGGCACAATCTCCAGATGCCTCAGGATGAAATTAGGGTAGAAAAGTACAAAACAGATGAAGAGAATTAGCGTGGTTCAGCCATTCAGGATGAGTTACGCGTATGCCCGATTGAAGAGATGCGTCTTGAGTATACTTTTAAACTGGGAAACTGTGTCTGAGCCCGAAACACTGTCTGGAAGGCTATTCCAAAGCTTTGGAGCTAAATATGAAAAAGCCCTACCCCATTTTGTAGATTTTGAAATTCTGGGAACTACCAGAAGTCCAGAGTTTTGTGATCTTAAGGAGCGTGGCGGATTATAGCGTATCAGAAGACTGGTTAGGTATGTGGGAGCTAAACCATTTAAAGCCTTGTATGTAAGCACTGTAGTACTATTTTGTAAATAATTCTAAACTGAACAGGTAGCCAGTGCAGGGATGATAATATAGGTGTTATATGATCATATTTTCTGGATCTAGTGAGAACCCTGGCGGCTGCATTTTGGACTAACTGTAGCTTGTTTATTGAGGATGCAGGACAACCACCTAGTAATGCATTACAATAGTCCAGTCTGGAGGTCATGAATGCATGAACTAGCTTTTCTTTTTTTTTTTTTTTTTTTTAAATAAATTTAGTCCTGTCCAATTCTTTTTTCCCCGATTTTTCTCCCCAATCTAGTCGTGGCCAATTCCTCCCCGTCACTAGGGGGCTCCCACATTAAGGCTACTACCACCACTCAGTCGGGAGGACGAAAGCTATCCTGTGTTTCCTCCGAACCACGTGACGCGAGTCGACCGCATCTTTTCGAACTGCTCGCTCACGCACCGTTAAGGGCGGAGTAACACACTCGGAGGAAAGCGCTAGCCGCTCCTTCCGTGTGCGTGAGCTCACAGACGCCCCTGATTGGCTGTAGAGCCGTGATTAATGTGGGAGCACAAGTACCTCTCATCCCCCCCCGGACCTGGGCAGAGAAGCACGCGGGGTTGAGGTTGTCGGAGAATTCTCATGCCGAGAATTTACCTGGGACAGGTGAGCGTCGGTCCGCGACAATTCCAGCGTGGCTTTCCGCTGCTGTAGCCGGGCCAGCTTCACCTGTAGGTCGCGGATCAGCTTCTCCACGGCCTCCATCTCCAAGTCCACCGAGTGCAGCTCCAATGTCTCCTCACCTGCACACAGGGGCAGAGACACAACCGACATGGTGTCTAAAAATAGAAATAACCGGTGTGCAAGAGCGTAAACAAACTTGTGATAGCCGGGCTAACGGGCTAGTGATGCTAATGGAAAGCCGGCTAGGAGCGGTGTGCTGCAAAACAATTAAAACTTATACGATATAAACTTATACGAAAACGATATAACACGCGTTTTGAGTGAATATATTATAAGGTTGTATGAAATACTGATCTGTTATATGTTTACTCTTCGTAAGGGGACGAAAAAGTAGAAAAAAATATATATATATAAATATACATATATATATTTACATATACACACAGCACACAAGAAAGATAGATAGACAGATAGATAGTATAATTATAATAATTATATATGTCAACATTCAATGAAACAGCTAAACTACCTGCGACACATTTCCTCAGGTTAGAAGTCGAGTGTTTATGTGCTGAAGTGTGTGTCTCTTTTGGCTAATAGAGAAGACACCGCGGTATGAAGCTGTTCTTTTGCCAGCCAAACATGCTTTTCTGATGCCAGGGAAGCCGGCTAAAGATTTTTTCCCACAATGCCGACTGACTACATGTGGTTACTGTTATTGTGCCTGATTGGTCAAACGGAGTCATGTGATTATCGTTGCTGCGTCTGATTGGTGAAACAGTCATGCGGTAGATCCACCGGCTGCATGTGTGGAACAAACGGTTATAAAAGTAATAAGTCGAACGTAGCGGAGTAAAAGAAAAAGTAAGAGTAACAAGTATGGTGCAGTAAAACTACTCATAGAAGTACATGTATTTCCAAAAGTTAATCACGTAAATGTAACGTATGGGAGATGGGTGATCCTGGGTGGGGCATGATGGAGACAGATCGGGCAGGATAGTGGAAAAGGAGTTTTCTCCATCTAATGTGAGCAGATATCTTTTTGTCCAACTCATGCCTGGGAACATAATCACAGCCATTTAACAGAAAGCCATTTCAACCCGAGCTCTGCAGGAAGCACTTCTGAGCATCAAGAGCAGTCTGATCTCTGTTGAAGCTGCTGGGCACCACCACCTAAACCTCTGCACAGCCACATCATTTATCTTCAGGTCTTCCATCACTGCTGGTAAGTCAACCGCTACCACATTATACAGTCCATCCTGCACCAGGGCTGAATATGAAGCTGTGAATCTCTTTATCAAGTGACCAACTTCCACACTTTACTCATTCATTTCCTTCCACTTTTCCTGGTGACGGTCACGTAATCAGGGAAGATGAGGGTTTTCTACAGCGTTGCTGGAACTACTCTTGGGTAGTTAATATCAGTGAAGTGTCTGTTCTTCTCCATAGAAGGTAACAACCCTTCCATCATCATCACCAGGAAATAACAGGACCAGTAGAACCAGAGTGTTGAGAGTGTGTGGGCCACCATCACGGTTTAGGAGAACGAGCTCCAGAAGCTTTCACCTGTCACCAGATGCTCTACACTCTGAGTAAACTGTGTGGAGCTTCGATGATTCACAAATATTTAAATATTAACTTTTAATTTTTTTGTCTGTTTTAATTACATACATATAACATGACATATAATATATGTTCTTTAAACCTGAACCTACTAGGGGTTCTACAAGTGACACGTTTGGGATTTTAGAAAATCAGAAGCCTGATTATAAATCTGTTAAATGGTGTAAATCTGTAAACTGGACCCTGTGTGCAGAAAAACACACACCGAGTGAAAAGACCATTGCTCTTTGCTCTTCCACACGTGCACGCTCTAATGATTAATATTGACACACAGCGTCTCTGCAGGCTCCGGTTCCTCTCAGTGGAGTTCGTCCTCACCATGCTCACCTCCGGTTTGTTCTGATCTGATCGAAAGCGAAATTCAAGTTCCTGTAAAGCTGCTTGTTGTAAGATTTACTGCGCATTAATGACACACCTGATCAGAATCAGAATCTGGTTTTAGTCTCCAAGCATGATGACACACACACACACACACACACACAGTGTGCACAGTGTTAGAAGGGTTGTGTTAGAGAGTGCACAGTGTTAGAGGGTGTGTGTTAGAGAGTGCACGGTGTTAGAGGGTGTGTGTTAGAGAGTGCACAGTGTTAGAGGGTGTGTGTTAGAGAGTGCACAGTGTTAGAGGGTGTGTGTTAGAGAGTGCACGGTGTTAGAAGGGGTGTGTTAGAGAGTGCACAGTGTTAGAGGGTGTGTGTTAGAGAGTGCACGGAGTTAGAAGGGGTGTGTTAGAGAGTGCACAGTGTTAGAGGGTGTGTGTTAGAGAGTGCACAGTGTTAGAGGGTGTGTGTTAGAGAGTGCACAGTGTTAGAGAGTGCACAGTGTTAGAGGGTGTGTGTTAGAGAGTGCACAGTGTTAGAGGGTGTGTGTTAGAGAGTGCACGGTGTTAGAAGGGGTGTGTTAGAGAGTGCACAGTGTTAGAGGGTGTGTGTTAGAGAGTGCACAGTGTTAGAGAGTGCACAGTGTTAGAGGGTGTGTGTTAGAGAGTGCACAGTGTTAGAGGGTGTGTGTTAGAGAGTGCACAGTGTTAGAGGGTGTGTGTTAGAGAGTGCACAGTGTTAGAGGGTGTGTGTTAGAGAGTGCACAGTGTTAGAGGGTGTGTGTTAGAGAGTGCACAGTGTTAGAGAGTGCACAGTGTTAGAGGGTGTGTGTTAGAGAGTGCACAGTGTTAGAGGGTGTGTGTTAGAGAGTGCACAGTGTTAAAGGGTGTGTGTTAGAGAGTGCACGGTGTTAGAGGGTGTGTGTTAGAGAGTGCACGGTGTTAGAGGGTGTGTGTTAGAGAGTGCACGGTGTTAGAAGGGGTGTGTTAGAGAGTGCACAGTGTTAGAGGGTGTGTGTTAGAGAGTGCACGGAGTTAGAAGGGGTGTGTTAGAGAGTGCACAGTGTTAGAGGGTGTGTGTTAGAGAGTGCACAGTGTTAGAGGGTGTGTGTTAGAGAGTGCACGGTGTTAGAAGGGGTGTGTTAGAGAGTGCACAGTGTTAGAGGGTGTGTGTTAGAGAGTGCACAGTGTTAGAGGGTGTGTGTTAGAGAGTGCACAGTGTTAGAGGGTGTGTGTTAGAGAGTGCACAGTGTTAGAAGGGGTGTGTTAGAGAGTGCACAGTGTTAGAGGGTGTGTGTTAGAGAGTGCACAGTGTTAGAGGGTGTGTGTTAGAGAGTGCACGGTGTTAGAAGGGGTGTGTTAGAGAGTGCACAGTGTTAGAGGGTGTGTGTTAGAGAGTGCACGGAGTTAGAAGGGGTGTGTTAGAGAGTGCACAGTGTTAGAGGGTGTGTGTTAGAGAGTGCACAGTGTTAGAGGGTGTGTGTTAGAGAGTGCACGGTGTTAGAAGGGGTGTGTTAGAGAGTGCACAGTGTTAGAGGGTGTGTGTTAGAGAGTGCACAGTGTTAGAGAGTGCACAGTGTTAGAGGGTGTGTGTTAGAGAGTGCACAGTGTTAGAGGGTGTGTGTTAGAGAGTGCACAGTGTTAGAGGGTGTGTGTTAGAGAGTGCACAGTGTTAGAGGGTGTGTGTTAGAGAGTGCACAGTGTTAGAGGGTGTGTGTTAGAGAGTGCACAGTGTTAGAGGGTGTGTGTTAGAGAGTGCACGGTGTTAGAGGGTGTGTGTTGGGGAGTGCACAGTGTTAAAGGGTGTGTGTTAGAGAGTGCACGGTGTTAGAGGGTGTGTGTTAGAGAGTGCACGGTGTTAGAGGGTGTGTGTTAGAGAGTGCACGGTGTTAGAAGGGGTGTGTTAGAGAGTGCACAGTGTTAGAGGGTGTGTGTTAGAGAGTGCACTGAGTTAGAAGGGGTGTGTTAGAGAGTGCACAGTGTTAGAGGGTGTGTGTTAGAGAGTGCACAGTGTTAGAGGGTGTGTGTTAGAGAGTGCACGGTGTTAGAAGGGGTGTGTTAGAGAGTGCACGGTGTTAGAAGGGGTGTGTTAGAGAGTGCACAGTGTTAGAGGGTGTGTGTTAGAGAGTGCACAGTGTTAGAGGGTGTGTGTTAGAGAGTGCACAGTGTTAGAGGGTGTGTGTTAGAGAGTGCACAGTGTTAGAGGGTGTGTGTTAGAGAGTGCACAGTGTTAGAGGGTGTGTGTTAGAGAGTGCACAGTGTTAGAGAGTGCACAGTGTTAGAGGGTGTGTGTTAGAGAGTGCACAGTGTTAGAGGGTGTGTGTTAGAGAGTGCACAGTGTTAGAGGGTGTGTGTTAGAGAGTGCACAGTGTTAGAGGGTGTGTGTTAGAGAGTGCACAGTGTTAGAGAGTGCACAGTGTTAGAGGGTGTGTGTTAGAGAGTGCACAGTGTTAGAGAGTGCACAGTGTTAGAGAGTGCACAGTGTTAGAGAGTGCACAGTGTTAGAGAGTGCACAGTGTTAGAGGGTGTGTGTTAGAGAGTGCACAGTGTTAGAGGGTGTGTGTTAGAGAGTGCACGGTGTTAGAGGGTGTGTGTTAGAGAGTGCACGGTGTTAGAGGGTGTGTGTTAGAGAGTGCACGGTGTTAGAGGGTGTGTGTTAGAGAGTGCACGGTGTTAGAGGGTGTGTGTTAGAGAGTGCACAGTGTTAGAGGGTGTGTGTTAGAGAGTGCACAGTGTTAGAGGGTGTGTGTTAGAGAGTGCACAGTGTTAGAGAGTGCACAGTGTTAGAGAGTGCACAGTGTTAGAGGGTGTGTGTTAGAGAGTGCACGGTGTTAGAAGGGGTGTGTTAGAGAGTGCACAGTGTTAGAGGGTGTGTGTTAGAGAGTGCACAGTGTTAGAGGGTGTGTGTTAGAGAGTGCACAGTGTTAGAGGGTGTGTGTTAGAGAGTGCACAGTGTTAGAAGGGGTGTGTTAGAGAGTGCACAGTGTTAGAAGGGGTGTGTTAGAGAGTGCACGGTGTTAGAGGGTGTGTGTTAGAGAGTGCACGGTGTTAGAAGGGGTGTGTTAGAGAGTGCACAGTGTTAGAGGGTGTGTGTTAGAGAGTGCACAGTGTTAGAGGGTGTGTGTTAGAGAGTGCACAGTGTTAGAGGGTGTGTGTTAGAGAGTGCACGGTGTTAGAGGGTGTGTGTTAGAGAGTGCACGGTGTTAGAGGGTGTGTGTTAGAGAGTGCACAGTGTTAGAGGGTGTGTGTTAGAGAGTGCACAGTGTTAGAGGGTGTGTGTTAGAGAGTGCACGGTGTTAGAGGGTGTGTGTTAGAGAGTGCACAGTGTTAGAGGGTGTGTGTTAGAGAGTGCACAGTGTTAGAGGGTGTGTGTTAGAGAGTGCACGGTGTTAGAGGGTGTGTGTTAGAGAGTGCACAGTGTTAGAGGGTGTGTGTTAGAGAGTGCACAGTGTTAGAGGGTGTGTGTTAGAGAGTGCACAGTGTTAGAGGGTGTGTGTTAGAGAGTGCACAGTGTTAGAGAGTGCACAGTGTTAGAGAGTGCACAGTGTTAGAGAGTGCACAGTGTTAGAGGGTGTGTGTTAGAGAGTGCACAGTGTTAGAGGGTGTGTGTTAGAGAGTGCACGGTGTTAGAGTGTGTGTGTTAGAGAGTGCACGGTGTTAGAGGGTGTGTGTTAGAGAGTGCACGGTGTTAGAGGGTGTGTGTTAGAGAGTGCACGGTGTTAGAGGGTGTGTGTTAGAGAGTGCACAGTGTTAGAGGGTGTGTGTTAGAGAGTGCACAGTGTTAGAGGGTGTGTGTTAGAGAGTGCACGGTGTTAGAGAGTGCACAGTGTTAGAGAGTGCACAGTGTTAGAGGGTGTGTGTTAGAGAGTGCACAGTGTTAGAGGGTGTGTGTTAGAGAGTGCACAGTGTTAGAGGGTGTGTGTTAGAGAGTGCACGGTGTTAGAAGGGGTGTGTTAGAGAGTGCACAGTGTTAGAGGGTGTGTGTTAGAGAGTGCACGGAGTTAGAAGGGGTGTGTTAGAGAGTGCACAGTGTTAGAAGGGGTGTGTTAGAGAGTGCACAGTGTTAGAGGGTGTGTGTTAGAGAGTGCACAGTGTTAGAGGGTGTGTGTTAGAGAGTGCACAGTGTTAGAGGGTGTGTGTTAGAGAGTGCACGGTGTTAGAAGGGGTGTGTTAGAGAGTGCACAGTGTTAGAGGGTGTGTGTTAGAGAGTGCACGGAGTTAGAAGGGGTGTGTTAGAGAGTGCACAGTGTTAGAAGGGGTGTGTTAGAGAGTGCACAGTGTTAGAGGGTGTGTGTTAGAGAGTGCACAGTGTTAGAGGGTGTGTGTTAGAGAGTGCACAGTGTTAGAGGGTGTGTGTTAGAGAGTGCACAGTGTTAGAGAGTGCACAGTGTTAGAGAGTGCACAGTGTTAGAGGGTGTGTGTTAGAGAGTGCACAGTGTTAGAGGGTGTGTGTTAGAGAGTGCACAGTGTTAGAGGGTGTGTGTTAGAGAGTGCACGGTGTTAGAAGGGGTGTGTTAGAGAGTGCACGGTGTTAGAGGGTGTGTGTTAGAGAGTGCACGGTGTTAGAGGGTGTGTGTTAGAGAGTGCACAGTGTTAGAGGGTGTGTGTTAGAGAGTGCACAGTGTTAGAGGGTGTGTGTTAGAGAGTGCACAGTGTTAGAGGGTGTGTGTTAGAGAGTGCACGGTGTTAGAGGGTGTGTGTTAGAGAGTGCACGGTGTTAGAGGGTGTGTGTTAGAGAGTGCACAGTGTTAGAGGGTGTGTGTTAGAGAGTGCACAGTGTTAGAGGGTGTGTGTTAGAGAGTGCACAGTGTTAGAGGGTGTGTGTTAGAGAGTGCACAGTGTTAGAAGGTGTGTGTTAGAGAGTGCACAGTGTTAGAAGGGGTGTGTTAGAGAGTGCACAGTGTTAGAAGGGGTGTGTTAGAGAGTGCACAGTGTTAGAGGGTGTGTGTTAGAGAGTGCACAGTGTTAGAGGGTGTGTGTTAGAGAGTGCACGGTGTTAGAGGGTGTGTGTTAGAGAGTGCACGGTGTTAGAGGGTGTGTGTTAGAGAGTGCACAGTGTTAGAGGGTGTGTGTTAGAGAGTGCACAGTGTTAGAGGGTGTGTGTTAGAGAGTGCACAGTGTTAGAGAGTGCACAGTGTTAGAGGGTGTGTGTTAGAGAGTGCACGGTGTTAGAGGGTGTGTGTTAGAGAGTGCACGGTGTTAGAGGGTGTGTGTTAGAGAGTGCACAGTGTTAGAGGGTGTGTGTTAGAGAGTGCACAGTGTTAGAGGGTGTGTGTTAGAGAGTGCACAGTGTTAGAGGGTGTGTGTTAGAGAGTGCACGGTGTTAGAAGGGGTGTGTTAGAGAGTGCACAGTGTTAGAGGGTGTGTGTTAGAGAGTGCACGGAGTTAGAAGGGGTGTGTTAGAGAGTGCACAGTGTTAGAAGGGGTGTGTTAGAGAGTGCACAGTGTTAGAGGGTGTGTGTTAGAGAGTGCACGGTGTTAGAGGGTGTGTGTTAGAGAGTGCACAGTGTTAGAGGGTGTGTGTTAGAGAGTGCACAGTGTTAGAGGGTGTGTGTTAGAGAGTGCACAGTGTTAGAAGGGGTGTGTTAGAGAGTGCACAGTGTTAGAAGGGGTGTGTTAGAGAGTGCACAGTGTTAGAGGGTGTGTGTTAGAGAGTGCACGGTGTTAGAAGGGGTGTGTTAGAGAGTGCACAGTGTTAGAGGGTGTGTGTTAGAGAGTGCACAGTGTTAGAGAGTGCACAGTGTTAGAGAGTGCACGGTGTTATAGGGTGTGTGTTAGAGAGTGCACAGTGTTAGAGGGTGTGTGTTAGAGAGTGCACAGTGTTAGAGGGTGTGTGTTAGAGAGTGCACGGTGTTAGAGGGTGTGTGTTAGAGAGTGCACAGTGTTAGAGGGTGTGTGTTAGAGAGTGCACAGTGTTAGAGGGTGTGTGTTAGAGAGTGCACAGTGTTAGAGAGTGCACAGTGTTAGAGAGTGCACAGTGTTAGAGAGTGCACAGTGTTAGAGGGTGTGTGTTAGAGAGTGCACAGTGTTAGAGGGTGTGTGTTAGAGAGTGCACGGTGTTAGAGGGTGTGTGTTAGAGAGTGCACGGTGTTAGAGGGTGTGTGTTAGAGAGTGCACGGTGTTAGAGGGTGTGTGTTAGAGAGTGCACAGTGTTAGAGGGTGTGTGTTAGAGAGTGCACAGTGTTAGAGGGTGTGTGTTAGAGAGTGCACGGTGTTAGAGGGTGTGTGTTAGAGAGTGCACGGTGTTAGAGGGTGTGTGTTAGAGAGTGCACAGTGTTAGAGGGTGTGTGTTAGAGAGTGCACGGTGTTAGAGAGTGCACGGTGTTAGAGAGTGCACGGTGTTAGAGGGTGTGTGTTAGAGAGTGCACGGTGTTAGAGGGTGTGTGTTAGAGAGTGCACGGTGTTAGAGGGTGTGTGTTAGAGAGTGCACGGTGTTAGAGGGTGTGTGTTAGAGAGTGCACAGTGTTAGAGGGTGTGTGTTAGAGAGTGCACAGTGTTAGAGGGTGTGTGTTAGAGAGTGCACAGTGTTAGAGAGTGCACAGTGTTAGAGAGTGCACAGTGTTAGAGGGTGTGTGTTAGAGAGTGCACAGTGTTAGAGGGTGTGTGTTAGAGAGTGCACAGTGTTAGAGGGTGTGTGTTAGAGAGTGCACAGTGTTAGAGGGTGTGTGTTAGAGAGTGCACGGTGTTAGAGGGTGTGTGTTAGAGAGTGCACAGTGTTAGAGAGTGCACGGTGTTAGAGGGTGTGTGTTAGAGAGTGCACAGTGTTAGAGGGTGTGTGTTAGAGAGTGCACAGTGTTAGAGGGTGTGTGTTAGAGAGTGCACGGTGTTAGAGGGTGTGTGTTAGAGAGTGCACAGTGTTAGAGGGTGTGTGTTAGAGAGTGCACAGTGTTAGAGGGTGTGTGTTAGAGAGTGCACAGTGTTAGAGGGTGTGCGTTAGAGAGTGTTAGAGGGTGTGTGTTAGAGAGTGCACAGTGTTAGAGGGTGTGTGTTAGAGAGTGCACAGTGTTAGAGGGTGTGTGTTAGAGAGTGACATACAGTGTGAATTCCTCCAGTCTTATTGATTTTAGTTAAAGTGATAAATGAGTCAAAAACAACAGCAGGACAAACCTACACACACACACACACACACACACTGCTCCATCCATCCGCTCAGACTACAGAGCGCGCAGATCAATTACACACACACACACACACATACAGAGGGAGGGGGAGCGAGAGACACACACACACACTGCTCCTCTCCTCTCCTCTCCGCCGTTACACTCCACATCCTCCTCCCGGACACACACACACACACACACACTCCGAGCGCCGCGATGCGCGATGGGTCAGGCGTGCGGTCACGCGCTGCTCTGCCGGAGTCACCCGTCTGACATGTAAGTGAGAGTGTGAGAGTGTGTGTGTGTGTGTGAGAGAGTGTGTTTCCTCGCTTGCCCTTGGCTGATGCGCGTGCTTCGGCGCCGGTGTGCCTCGCGGTGTGTGTGTGTGTGTGTGTGTGTGTGTGTGCTCCTCATCATCAGCGCGCGCCGAACCGGTTTATGTTTATGTTAACGGCAGGAGCGCACGCGCTGACCGCGAGGAAGAGACAGACCGACTGAGAGACAGACAGACAGAGAGACAGACAGACAGAGAGACAGACAGACTGAGAGACCTGTCCGCTCGTGACTTCACACCGGCGTCTTTGATGTTTGTTGCGCGGCGCGTGCCAGTCGCGCGCATGTGTGTTGATGTGAGTACAGTATGTGTGTGTGTGTGTGTGTGTGAAGTGACCGCTGCTGTTGTTCTGTATCTGAGTGTATCTGTGTCCTCCTGCACTGAGATACTGAACCCAGTCTGATCTCATACTTAGATACTGAACTCAGTCTGATCTCATACTGTACTGGACTGAGATACTGAACCCAGTCTGATCTCATACTGAACCGGACTGAGATACTGAACCCAGTCTGATCTCATACTGAACCGGACTGAGATACTGAACCCAGTCTGATCTCATACTGAACCGGACTGAGATACTGAACCCAGTCTGATCTCATACTGTACCGGACTGAGATACTGAACCCAGTCTGATCTCATACTGAACCAAATCTAAAGGCTGCGTTCACATTACCAGCCTGAAATGAAACAAATCCGCATTTCTGTCTGAATGCATAAGGCTGTACATAACAAACAGAAAAGACTAGGGTTAGGGTTATGTAATTAAATGTGTAATTATAAAAATTAACACAAACTGTTAAAATAAAAACAAATACATAAAAACAAAAAGGCCACATCTGTAACAGACCGATATTCAAATGGTTAGGAGTTCCATAGTTTGGTAGCAGCAACAGCTAACGCCCAATCACCAAACCGTTTACATCTAGATCTTGGCTCTTCGGAGATTTGATCGGAGCGCTCTGCCAGGGTTACTAGGTATTAAGAGATCTGTTAAATAAGATGGGCCCAGGTCATGTAGGGCTTTAAATAAAGCATCAATCATTTAAACAATATTCTAAAATGTAACAGAAGCCAGTGGAAGGAGTAGAGGATGGGAGTTATCTGATCACATGTGGAGGTATTGGTTAAGAGACAAGCAGCGGTGTTTACTAGTAAATGAAAGCGAGAGAGGGATGCATTGCACTAATCCAACCTGGAACTGGGAAACGTGGAAAGCGTAGAAACACATGTCACCATTTCAAGGTCATTGCGTGACAGAAAATGCTTCACTCTAGCCAGAAGGCGAAGTTGGAAAAAGCTTGCTTAACCACAGAATTAATCTGTTTATCAAATTCTAGCAACTAGATACATCCCAAGGTCTAGGTTTAAACTTCCAAACATGGATGTGGATCCAAACAAAATACATTCAGTTTTACTTTAATTAAGATTAAGAAAGTTTAGTTAAAGCCAGAGTTTGATGGATTTTAAACAAACAGTGTCTCATGTGCATTGCTCCCATTTGGCTTCCTAGGCATATACATTTTTATATCATCTGTGTAACAGTAAAAATGGCGATTGTACTGCTTTAATATTGACCCAAGAGGGAGCATATACAGTGAAAAGAGGAAAGGGCCAAGAATAGAACCCTGTGGCACTCCACAGGAGAGAGAGGAACAGGAAGAGGAGAGTTCGCCAAGCATGACTGAAAACCTTCTATTGGCTAGGTATGATTAGAACCATTTGAGAGTTGTGCTCTGAATACCTACACTTTGGGCCAGGCGTGAGATAAGCAGCACATGGTCAACCGTATCAAAGACTGCTCTGAGGTCCAGAAGAACCAATGCAATAGGAGTTTGAGCATCAACAGTTAAAAGGATATCGTTATAGACTTTTAGCCTTGCAGACCCTGTGCTATGCCAAATTCTTAAGCCAGATTGAATCTTTTTAAAGATATATTTTTTCTAGAAAGGGCTGCAATTGTATTAATACAGTTTTTTCTAGAACTTTAGAGATAAATGGGAGATGAGAAGTAGGTCTGAACTTGGACAAATTTTGAAGAATCAAGGTAAGGATTTTTGAGAAGAGGAGTGACCCCAACCTGTTTGAAAGCATCTGGAACACAGCCAAGAGTAAGACAACTATTGATGAAGATGAGGACACATGGACTCACTATTACTAGAAACCACTTTTAGTAATTTTGCAGGATTAATGTGTCGCACCACTGGCACAGGATGCCAAGGAACAGTTTTCAGCTGTACTGTACAGTAATTTGTAGCCCGACTGATAATAACTGCCATATCAATTAAATAGTGTAAAATTTTTTCACAGGTATCAGTCATTAGTCAAAGCAGGATTAATAATCTGATCAGAGCAAAAACAGTGTGAATGCAGCCACAGTGACTGTGTAAGCATTTGTTACTGAGCTGTTTGTCGGCTGCAGGGCTGTGTATCTGTGTATCAGAATAATGTTATATTAGTAAACAGGACAAACATAAACATAACAAAAAGATACAGTTATTAAATGGAAAATGTGTTAAAATCAGAAAATGTAATATAATACTCCAGTGACTAGGGCCAGTGCAAAAGTAAGAGCGCTTTATGCTGTTTTACAAAATAGTAACATAAAATGAAATATTTACAGAGTCAGAGATGAAGAGGATGATAAATATTATATGTTTATATAATAAAAGTCATTATTAGAGCTGCACGATTAATCGAAAAACAGTCACGATCTAGATTCACACACACATGCGATTTAATTCCTGAATAACGGTGATTCACTTGCGTGTGTTTCCCTGCATTCAGATCACACTGCAGTCACGAGTTCACTTATTTACTTGACAACAATCCTGGATCGCTGTATCAGTCGAGGTCACTGGTTTTACTCAGACAGCAGAACACAAAACACTATTTAGTCACCAATCAGGCCAGAGATTAGCGAATGATTTAGTTATACTGAACAACTCAATTACTTCTCATCTCTCTTCCTCAAAAACTGTTGTGCACCCAGATTTTATTTTTGTTGGCTTAAACGCATCCATCTGCGTTATATTTATCAGTATATGGTAAATGTCTCTCACACACACGCTTAAAACTAAAATACACACTACTGTCTGATTAGAGACGGGCACGTGCAGTTCTAATAACCTAAAGTATTAGATGATTAAAGCTGCTGTGTTGATTCGAGCCATTACACAGAGATTCTGAGGACAGAGCGAGAGATACAGAGGAGTTTACTGGAAGTGTGTTTAGAGTCAGCAATAAACCCTCTGACAACAATATATTTTACACTAGGGTTAGTAAACTATGTATTTAATAACAAACTACAAACTACCTCATATTCATTATTTTATTCGTTATATAATAATAATAATAATAATAATATAAACTAACACACTGATAAAGTTCTGTAGTTGTCTGAGTGTCTGAAATGCTCAAGTGCTACTTATTAGTTATTGTTATGTATTATTATTAATATTATATTTATTATTAACGACTTTTTACTTTACAGTGGAACCTTGGATCACAAGTAACGTGGAATTATGATTTAAAAAACGAGCATTGTCTTGGTTTACTAGCACCGAGTATCATGTAACATGCATGCGCTTCTTGTTTTAGCATCACGTCATCACAACAGAGCCCACGGTTTTTCTCTCTCTTGTGCTTCGGAATTGTGGGTAATCTTCTTTTCCCTTATGGGAAATTTAAATTTGGTTTACGAGTGTTTTGGAATAATTTATGCAGATTACGAGTTATGCTTGTAATCCGAGGTTCCACTGTATTTAAAAGGTGACTTTTGTTTTAATACCAGACAGTTGAAAGTCCTGTGCAGACGACACTTTTATTTTTCTTAAATCCACAAGGTTTTTTTTGTTGGAAGAAAAAAAACAAAACAAAGGGAGAGTATCATGTGAGAGAATCGTGATCTCAGTTCCCATGTAGAAAAATCATGATGTCATACCATATTGTCAAGAATCGTGCAGCCCTCATCCTTACTATCATCATCACTTATGCCCCTGTGTCTCTGTGCTTCTTCTCTGTTTCTGACTTTGTGTGTGTTTGCCTGTGAGACACGTGATGATGCTGATGTGAAACTCGACCTTCTTTCTATCTCAGCATGTTATTAATGAAATGCAATCAATAATACGGTATTAAATACAATGACTGTAAATGACACTTAATGTCCTGAGACTTTCGGCTCGTCATCGCCGGTCTGCGCTCATCTCTCCTGTTACACTTCATCATTATTTTCATATTTTCAAACGAATCTTACGGTTTAAAGCAGAACTATTATAATAATTAAGGAAATGGATGATAACGTCCTCCAGGTCTCTGTTTGAGGAGAGGGGTAACCTCACCCATTCGACTTTGTCCACTGCTGCGCCGCTGATTAACACACTGACATTTTCACACTTAGATGTTTAAAGCTCCCGTGAGGAGATGAGTTATCTGTTGATGATGGATTATTTATTTATTTATTTATTTATTTAGTGTAGTGTTTTTGCAGTTACTGTATTATTACACTAAATCATCATTCTTTACTCAGTAACCACACTTTTACTCTGTGTGTAACTGCCTGTGTTTTAAACTCAATTAGCATAAAGCGACTGTTAGCATGTTAGCACATTGCCCATCCTCCACAACACCCACAATCATACCTGTGATTATTCTTTGTGAGTCTTAGACATGTCTGTCGGATTGACCAATGTTTCTGGTTTTATTTGTACTTTAATCGTGTGTTTAAGGACAAATAAAATGCAATCGTGTGTCTTTTTGTTCAGTTCTTCAGTTTCAGTGACGGTGAGTAACACACTGCTGCAGATCACTGCCCTGTGAGACGTGTGTCATAGTGAACTGAGCGATGGTGTTGTTCCTGATACTCATGTGCTTTTTGGTTGTCTCTCTGTGTGTGTGTGTGTGTGTGTGTCCTGAAGCTCTCACTGTTCTGTAAATGTAGTAGGGGTCAGTGCTCTGAGCCGGAGGACATTCTTACTCTCTCTCTCTCACACACACACACACACACACACACACACACACACACACATTGAACAGGAAGTAGTGGTACTGAGTGCTACTCTAAAGCCCTGGAGTCAGTGTTAGGAGTTGGGATTCTGCGTTAGGGTTAGGGGTTAGATCCAAACTCCACTCTCGCCCCTTCATTCTCCCCACACCCTTCTGTCTCGTCCCCACACCCTTCTGTCTCGTCCCCACACCCTTCTGTCTCGTCCCCACAGCCTTCTGTCTCGTCCCTACACCCTCCTGTCTCGTCCCCACACTCTTCTGTCTCGTCCCTACACCCTTCTGTCTCGTCCCCACAGCCTTCTGTCTCGTCCCCACACACTCTGCTCTTGTCCTCCTGATTAACCTGAAAAACAACAAACAGAAATTTTGTGAAGAGACATTTTATCAATAATATTATGGCTCTTTGAGAGGTGATTAATGAGTCCGATGATTTGGTTTTAAACTGCTGGTATCCATCAATGTTTATTACTGCCAGAAATCTTGGCACCCCTCATTAGAAAACAATGAAAACAAGATTTAAGCAGACATTATGATGATCTCTTCTCTAATAGGTTTCATCATCACTACTTTAGGTTTGATCCGGTGTGGTGGGACAACATCTCAGTTTTCATTATCACACATTTATTTATAGTTTGTGATTATTTAGAAGGTGGGGGAATAAACAAACAGATAAACAGGAAATGTTTCTCTTCAGGATAAAAAGGATCTTTTATTTTTATATCTTTAAATTAGCTATAAGATTGTTAAGCACGAAACATAATGCGTTTTTTTACTGAAACACAAACGACAGTGTGTGTGTGTGTGGGTGGGTGGGTGTGTGTGTGTGTGTGTGTGTTGTCAGTAATGAGTAAAGGTTACTTCCTCAGAGCTCCAGCAAACACAGCGGTATTACAAAGTATGACTCATCTTCATTATCTTTGTCTTCATCATCATCATCCTCATTGCCCCAAACCCCCCTATACCCCCTCCCCCACCCCCCTACTGGGTTAATTGGTGTGTTCCATCAATCACAGCTTTGCCTCTGGAAGGAATTCTGCCACGTTTGTTTTATTCAGTGCCAACTCAAAACCCTCATCTGCTGTAAAGCCTTAACATCTGCTAGACTTGTACAGAACATGATACGCTTTATTAGCGTGTGAAATTTGCAAAGGATAGCTAATATTTTCCGTTGTTAAATACGGGACAATAATTATGAGGTTGTTAAGCTTATTTAAAGACATCTTGATTAATTGTAAGTATTTCTTTGTGGACAAAAAGTATTTAAAATGAAGATTAAAGCATTAAGTCTCGTAACCTCAGTCTTTCTTTGGGCGTGATCAAGCTAATCAGTGAGCATGCTAATCACTGGGGTTAATCGTTCATGCTAATTCACCGAGTTGTTTGAGTTCAGTCAGAACAATTTTCCGCTGTGTGGAGACGCGAGTGTGTTTCTCCTGAATCAGTACTTCTAACAAATCACATTAAAGTCCCAGATGTGTTTGAGCAGCCTAATTAATGAGCACGCTAATCGCTCATGCTAATCTGATGGATGTCAGTTGTTATAATCCCTTTTAAATCCTTCACAGAACATATTTATGAATAATTAATATTTTCTTGCAAGATAAACCAAAAACTTAGTTAATTGATAAAGTTTAGCAGTTAGTTAATCAGTGCATGTGTTAATTAGGGCGTATCATCGTTCGTTAGTGTTAGTGAACTCAACCTCCAGCTTTAAACAAAGCAGTTTCCCAGATGTGATAGGAGAGCTCCACAAGCTGCCAGGTGAATGTGATTTATTCTGCTCTGCTTTTTAGTTTTTAGATATTTTGTCATTTTTTGCTTCTCAAACAGATAGAAAGTCATAATGATGGAAATCAATTAACGAGCCAGTTAGCATTTGGCTAATATGTTAGCAAACTTGCTATGAAATGAACCAAACGCTGACTGTGATGTGTATGACAGAGTGCCAGCGGTGATGATGGCTATAGGTTAGAGATTATAGATGATGTGTATAAGATGAAGCCTAGGCCTAAAGTTGCTCCAAGACGTATATATACAGTGAGGTCAATAAGTATTGGATCACCCTGTGATTTTGCAGGTTCTCTTACTTAGAAATCATGGAGGGTCTACAATTTTCAGCATAGGTGCATTTCTAAAAAGAAAAATCCGGAAATCACATTGAATGATTTTTTTAACAATTGATTTGTGAATTTCTGTGTTAAATAAGTATTTGATCACTTAAGTCAAAATTTTTTAATATTTGGTACAGAAGCGTTTGTTAACAATTACAGAAGTCAAACGGTTCCTGTAGTTTATCACCAGGTCTGCACACACTGTAGGAGGGATTTTGGTCCACTCCTCCATACAGATCTTCTCTAGATCTGTCAGGTTTCTGGGCTGTCGCTGAGCAACACAGAGTTTCAGCTCCCTCCAAAGATTTTCTTTTGGATTTAGTTCTGGAGACTAGCTAGGCCACTACAGAACCTTGATATGCTTCTTATGGAGTCACTCCTTGGTTTTCCTGGCTGTGTGTTTTGGGTCATTGTCCTGTTGGAAGACCCAGCCACGACCCATCTTTAATGCTCTGACTGAGGGAAGGAGGTTTTTGCCCAATATGTTACAATACATTTCCCTATTCATCCTCTCCTTAATACAGTGCAGTCGTCCTGTCCCCTGTGCAGAAAAACACCCCTAGAGCATGATGCTTCCAGCCCCATGCTTCACTGTAGGTATGGTATTATTGGAATGATACTCATCATTCTTCTTCCTCCAAACACGGTGAATAGAGTTAAGACCAAAAAGTTCTATCATCTGACCACAGGACTTTCTCCCATGACTCCACTGGATCATCCAGATGGTCCCTGGCAAACTTCAGACGGGCCTGGACATGGGCTGACTTAAGCAGGGGAACCTTCCGTGCGATGCAGGATTTTAAACCATGACGTCTTAGTGTATTACTGATGGAAAACGATGGAAACGATGGTCCCAGCTCTCTTCACGGCATTGACCAGCTCCTCCTGTGTAGTTCTGGGCTGATTCTTCACCATTCTTAGCATCATTGATACCCCATGTATCTACTTAGACTTTGGCTGATTGTGGGGTGCACAGGTGTCTTTATGACGGCTAACGACCTCAAACAGGTGCTACTAATTTAGAATCATGAGCAGAGTGTAGCTGGACTATTTAAAAGCAGAATAACAGGTCTGTAAGGGTCAGAAATCTGGCTGATAAGCAAGTGATCAAATACTTATTTGACACAGTAATTCACAAATAAATTGTTAAAAAAATCATACAATCTGATTTCTGGACTTTTCGTTTTAGATTCTGTCTCTCACAGTGGAAATGCACCTACGCTGAAAACTGTAGACAAATCACAGGGGGATTAAATACTTATTGACCTCACTGTATATTATTAACAGGTTTTAAATGATGCTGCACATTTAATCAACTCCACATTATTCCCAACATCAAAGCTCTGAAATAACTTCAGCTCTTATCTGAATAATGCAAGAGTGGCTGCAGAATCACATCTGAACAGTAAAATTAATTTTGAATGTACATGTGCTGACTGTAGTTATAGGGAGGCTGACCAGATTCACTGCAGTTTTCCTGCTGTTTATTCTCTAAAGTGTGTTTTAAATCCCAGCCTGAAACACACACACACACACACACACATCATTGCACATTTACTGTTGACACACATATGCACACGTGCACGCACACACACACACACACACTCCAGGTCACTAATCGGACTTGCTAAACAGTGAGATAATGATTGTATTCCAGGCAGAAGGTCCGACTCCACCAGTCTTAATGAGGTGAAGGAACCAGGACTCTCACACACACAAGGGATCTGAGGTTAAGAGATCAACCTTTGACCCCTGTGTGAGCTTAATCAGCCTTATTGATGATAAATTATCACTGTGTGTGTGTGTGTGTGTGTGTGTGTGTGTGTGTGTGTGTGTGTGTTATGTTATGTCTGAATGTGGTTGCTATGGACAATGGTGTGGTTGTGGAACTCTTGGTCAGGTATGTGATAAAGCCCAGACACACACACACACACACACACACACAGACAGACAGACATACAACACTAGGAAACTAGTGTTGAATGTTGATCCAGCACTTTAAGGGTCTTATTTGGAAAAAGAACAGACACAAGATTTACCCTCTCTCTCTCTCCCTCTCTCTCTCTCTCTCTCTCTCCCTCTCTCTCCCTCCCTCTCTCCCTCTCTCTCCCTCCCTCTCTCCCTCTTTCTCTCTTCTAGTTCAAAATGAATCCTGTTATCAATATGACAGCTGTTCTTGATGACAGCTCAATTCCCTACATTATATGGCACACACACACACACACACACACACACACACACCACTCCTGATACCAGACAAGTGATTGTTTGTTTATCTGGGAATAGTCCTTCTTTTTAATTTTCTGTTTTCTTCCTGAAGGCTGTCACGGTGCTCTCATCCTGTGTGTGTGTGTGTGTGTGTGTGTGTCCACATAATACAACAAACTATAACAATAAATAATGTACATGTGTTTCATTGTACCTGTATACAAGAGTGCACACACACACACACACACACACACACACAGAGGATAAAGCAGTTATCGGTTCGCGGTTGTTTTATTCGCTCGCTCATCATTTGCTCGTATTTTTCTGATGTCTGAGAAAAAAGGATGTTTATGACACTTTCTCATCGGTTGCCTAGCAACTAATGGTGTGACCGCAGGTAGCTAAGGGTTATGTCTGACTGTAAATCGACACTCCTTCCCTACCTGTGTGCTCTACAGTGCTGTGTGTGTGTGACAGTTCAGTCATGCAGAGCGACTCTGAGGTTATAAACTCTCTCTTCACTCTGGTGATGAAGTCCGTCAGATGGAGATGGGAGGGGTGTCGGGGTGAGTGGGCGGGGCTACTGCATGTGGATGATGTCGTTCGTCCCTCTTTATTGAACTTTCCGCGAGAGTGGGCCGGAGTTCCCGGCGGCTCTCGGCCTTGAAATGTCACCAACGACTTGCCTTGTCAGTGATGTGATCACCGGCGCCTCCTCACACTCTGTACACTAGACCATCGATACACACACAGTCCGCACTGCACCGCGCCGTCCGCGCTAACCTGTCACGAGTCTCACCTGTTATAGATGCCCAGATCCCCGCGCTTTAGATTCTTGTGGTTATTTTAGATCCGTCAGTTTTAAATTATAGTGGCTACATTTTAAATTGTGTAAGTCTGATTGAACTTGTTTACAAGCTCGGTTCTCCCAACGATGTGCCAAGCTGTACCGAACCCTGACGAACCTTCTGATGATCTCAGGGTTTTGAGAAAGCCCCGGATGATTTTAGTTTGAAATAAAATGACCACATTAAAAATGAGCGAGTGTGGGAGCAAGGGGCGGAGTTATCAAAATTCAGGTGAAAGCACTCACAGTGGTGAACGAACGCTCCTGTCACACACTGTGGAAGTCAGTTTAACTTAACTGTAATGTAACTAAAGAAACGGACACATGAGGTCAGGGCGAGGTCAGGGCGAGGAGGCGGACCTAGTCCTGGTTCATTTTCGTAATATTATCATTAGTATGATGTTCTTTACATTCGAACGGCGACCACTGTACCTGGAGATCCTTACATCCGTCTGTGTAAGTGGTGTTAGTGTGAGGAACATCTGTAGCTCCTCAGAGCGCGAAGGAGCTGAGAGTGAAGCGGACCAGACTGAACGTCTCATTTCTGTTGGACAGAGGGACTTCAGGACAACGTCTGAGTGGAACAGACAACCTGACATGTCTATCTATGAGGACACACGGCGTGTAAGAGATTTTTGCAGGTTTATCTGTTAGACACACACACACACACACTATTTATTAGCATTTACAGCTGCATTGTTGGCTCGTTTGTTCTACATGACGCCCTGCACTGCACTGAGCATCTTTAACTCCACCTCACATTCCAGTATTAGCATTAGCATTAGCACCCTGTGTGTACTGCACTGATGGTCCACAGTGTGTGTTAGTGTTTAAGTGTGTAAGTGTTCAGATTAGGGCCTTAAAAGTGTTCTAATGGCCGCGGTGGGATAAACGGCCGCGGAGACACTGAGTGAGGACACGCCGCGTGCTTCACATCACATCACCTCGGAGGGACAGCGAGTGAAGGAGGAACATAAAAATAACTTTAACCTTTAAATAAATGCAAAC
>NC_071110.1:33625000-33632500 GCF_024256425.1 Clarias gariepinus | reverse complement strand
CGCTCATGGTGTAGATGGTGAAGGTCAAACTGAAATGAGACTGTCGCGCCGGTGTCATGTGACGCATAAATTATCTATAACACTGTTTAACATCACGTAACACTTAACCACTTTCTACAAAACCCCGCCTCTCCACGAGCAGATGTCACATAAATTAACTTTATATTTTATCATTAATCATTTAATTTTATTCAACTTGAGAAATTTTATTTAAATGTATTTGATTTATTTATTATTTTGTTATATTTATTATTTTATTATATTTATTTTCGGAGCAGGTGGGATTGTCCGGAGGACAGAGACAATCTGGACGCGACCTCCAATGGGCGCGGTCAGGTGGGGTGCGCTGGCAGGCCAAGCAGAGTTGGGTAGGAGGCGGCAGAGTGGAGAAGGCGGCAGGGCGTGGTCAGAGGCTCCTGGCAGGCAGATTTCTCCGTGTTGAGTATTTCCCAGCGTTCTCAGAGTCTGTTGACATGGGGAACAGTCGTGAGATTCTTAACCGAAAAGACCTAAACACTGGACTGTAGCTCCAACCATCATAGAGCAGAATCCAGCTGGAGCTGGTCCTTCTCTGGATGCCTCAGAAACCTCGCAGGGTTTGGCCTTTACCTTTGTTTCTGCTCCAGATTTCAAACACAGAACTGTGTAACCGGCTTAATGCTCAGGAGACCAACGATAATCATCTCAGTAGGCATGTATTTACACTGAGATCATACTGTGGTTCACACCTAAAGTTTCATCTCAGTCCATGTGCTTTTGGTCTCGACTCCACCTCCTTCATGCCATTGGTTAATTACCCGAACGTGTTCACCTGTTCTGTGTCTCACCTTCAGCTCTTCCGACGGTGAAACACTCCAGACTCCAGACAGAAGGCTTTGTGTTCAGCTCGCGACGTCGTCCTGGGTGTTTCAGAGCCTCTTTATGTTTTTGTAAAAATTCTCACATCATTAAAACATCTTCAGCGTGTTTGGACGTGAGTTACATTTCTGCTCTTCCGCTTAACTTTATACTTCTCGTAGTTTAAGTGTAACTCACGTCATCACGTGTCAAAGCGGATTAATTTAATCACGTGTTCAGAGTTTAATGCCGATTTTTTACAAGAGCTCCGTATGAGACTAAATTCCAAGACTCTCTCTCACACACACACACACTCCCCCACACACACACTCTCACAGACACGCTCTCTCTCTCACACACACAGACAGACAGAGAAGTGTGTTTAAATGATTTATGAGTCTGTACAAAGCTATTAGATTCTACAACCCGGACTCTTATCTCTAAAGCTCCAGCTCTGAGTAGCGCACTCGTCTGAAGCATGGCTCGGAGAAGAAGAAGCTGCTTTAGATCTTCAGACGAAGTCCGATCCGATTCTAATCAAAGTCTGAATTCATAAACAAAAGGACCGTTAAAGTGTTTCAGTGTTCAGTGTGACACGGTGTCTGGGTGTCGGTGCTGTGTCGAGACCGGACCGCACAGAAAGTTCTGGATGATTTTTCTGGATGTTTTACTTTATTTGATCCTACATGAACATGAACACCAATAAAATGCGGCTCCTTCACCCTGTAACACGAGGCGTCTCCCAGCATCTGATCTAAAAACCTCAGATTCAGTAAAGCACCTTCATTCAGACACTGAAACACAGACGCCGCCTGCAGATTCTCCTGTAACCTTCGTCTGTTTTCCAGAACATCTCTGTCATGACCACCTAGTTCTTGATTTATCAACCAGCTTTTGGATTCGAGAACTTCTCTTTGGATTTTATTTTGTCTAGATTCTACAAATTCCTGTAGAAATGTGGAGCTGCTTTCTAGACTCGAAATCTTCTCTCTGGATTCTAGAACTTCATCTTATGTTGTGAATGTCTTTGGGTCTCTTCCTGGATTTGTAGAACTTCAGCCTCAGTTATGATTCCTCTCTTCTCCTTCTTCAGGTTTGAAACCAGCGGCCACATCGCTCATGCTGGTGTGTGTGTGTGTGTGTGTGTGTGTGTGTGACAGCTGTAATCAGTTCACATATGTGATATGTTATGATGACTCTCCCGGCGGTCTGGTTGATGATGAAATCCATTTGCTTCTTTTAGAGGAAAACATCTCATCATCCTGTGTGTGTGTGAGTGTGTGTGTGTGTGTGTGTGTGTGTTTATAGGAAAAGGGGGAGCAGAAGAGAGTGAGACAGAGTCAGGGAGAGAGATGTGTAATCTCCTGAGGGAGTGGAAACGATAATTGCGCCTACACACCGATTTGCCGATGGAGAAAATGATTTAATAACTCCTGGGAAGTGCTTCCAGAGAATGAGCGCGATTCACAGAGTTTCACTCTCCACTGGTCCTGCACCAGATCATTAGATATGTGATGTTTGATGGCTTTTGGGGCGGGTCGAGGTTCCTCATCGGTTCTCACACTGATGTTACTCCTGAACATAAACACCAGACACTAAGATGTGATGATGGACACAAAGGAAACAGCTGAAGTTCTTCATCAGCTCGAGTGAAGTTTGTTAGATCTCTCACAGAAGATCACAGAGTGGTGTTGATTATTACTCTTTAACAGCAGCTCTGAGAGAAGCCCAGATTTATTATGCACTCACACTGATGCGTTATGGTTTCTATAGTAATAGCTGCGACACAGGGACGTCTCGATGTGGTGACGTGTCCTGTAAGGAGATGTGTGTGTGTGTGTGTGTGTGTGTGTGTGTGTGTGAGACATCAGTGTAAGGAGTCTCCAGTGTTGGAGGTAAAGCTGGAACATTAGTGTTAGCACTCCTCTGCGGTTCCTGTAACGGCATCACACAGTCTTTGTAACTGAGTGTAAGCAGAAGTGATGAAGTGATTTCTCTGGTGTTGGTGTTCTGAGAAGTTTTACACGACGTTCCTGCAATGTTCCTGAAACATCTGCTGTTTCTGCTGTTCAACTATACTGTATCATGGTTTCCAAGCAGGTTCTAAAAACGTTGTGGGAACATTAATTAGACAACGTTACAAATGTTGTGATGGCGGTGGTTTTATTTTGTCTTTGAAACTTAGAATTACTGTTTGATGAAATGACGTTAGAGCGACGTGGACCACACAACGCAGAGATAACGTTAAACGTACGACGACACGACGCTAGAACTACGCTTTCAGAAGAACATTTTTGTGCTATTGAAATGTTAAACATTAACACTGTGGTGCCTACAGCGCTGGGTGTGATGTTTATCGAACGCGGTGATGACGGTTGTTTAGCTAACGTGACTTACAGGAATACCGCCGATGTTATCAGCACATTGCAGAAACGTTACTGCTGGAACATTCCCACCAGTCCGTCTCCACGTGAGCGCTGATGGAGCCGCGCTCCTCTCTCCTTCCGCTCCATTAATGCGCGGGGCTGCGTGACTCAGAGCTAGTTCATTAGCTAGTTAGCAGGGTGATATGTAGCTTTAGCTGCGGTGCTCTTCTTGCTAACAGCGAGTGTGTTGTGCGTTAGAGAGTCCGAGTGAGAGAGACGTGTAGCGTCCTGAGGGCGTGGAGCTGATGATGATCGCGCCTACACACAGACTCGCCAATGGAGAGAATGATTTAATAAGACCTGAGCGTTTCCTGGCAGCGATCACGCCCAGGTCGAGGACGTGTGAGAAAGTAATGACCCAGGAGACCACAGCGAGGGTGTGTGTGTGTGTGTGTGTATTAGACCCGTCATTGTAATTCCATCTCGTTCCCTCATCGTTTCCACTCCAGTGATGATGATGATGATGATGAAGCCCCACCTCAGGGTGGTTCTGATCCGTCTGTTAGCTCAGGGTCGCCCTCGGGACAGATTTACCCATAAGGCTTTGCAAACTGCTGCAATTCCAGCCATTATAAAAAGTTCTGTGTTGATTTTGAGCTCATGGTGGGATTCCCCTCAAACCTGACCTTTAACATAGAGAGGTTCGTTACACTCGTTAGTGTTAACTGGGCTAACGAGGGGGCGTGTCCCACCCAAGGTCGCTGCAGCTCTGGACCCTGTGTGCATGTTTGTGTGTGTAAGTATGTATGCGTATGTGTGTGTGCGCATTTGCGTGTGTGTGGTGTGTGTTTGTGTGTGTGTGTGTTTGTGTGTGTGTGTGTGTGTGTTTGTGTGTGTGTTAGAGGAAAACAGAGATAAGCTTTTGAAGCAGGAAGTTTTCAAAAGAAGCTAAGAAGCTTTACTGAAGTCTCTTATCTACTGAAGAAGCCTGCCAAGTTACTGACAGGGCAATTTCATACACACACACACACACACACAAACACGCACACACATAAACACACACACACACACACACACACACACATACACAATGTCTTGTATCTGGCTGTCTTAAACATTAACACTCGTCACCTCTCGTTCAGATTTGGTTAAACTCTCACAGAGCTGAGAGGCAGAAGTCAGATCTTTTAGCAAATGGAATCAACTTGATGTGTGTGTGTGTGTGTGTGTGTGTGTGTGTGTGTGTGTGTGTGTGTGTGTGTTCCCTGCATGCTGGACCTGATACAGTATCTGACCCTGTCTGAGAGAGAGAGGAATCTGGCTAAGAGTGTGTGAGCTCATGAAGATCAGAGGAGTGAGTACTTCAACATACACACTACATATACTGTACAGTATGTGTGTGTGTGTGTGTGTGTGTGTGTGTGAGTGTGTGTATGATATACATTTAGTCTTTAGCTGCTGCAAAGTGAGATTTTGTGTCCTAGTTCTAATAAACAACTTTTTAAAGCCAGATGTTTATTATCTGGATGTGTTTATTCGTTTAGACATGTTTCATGCCACGCCTCCTGCCACGCCCCTGTCACGCCTCCTGACACTGCAGTGCATCATAAAAAATTTAATGGACTATAAAACTGTACATAATAAAGTTTTAGAATCTTCTCCAGGTCAGTTCTCAATAAGTGGATGAAATGTTTAATAATATTTAACTGAAGTACAAAACTAGCATAAACACGTGTGTGTGTGTGTGTGTGTGTGTGTGTGTGTGTGTGTGCGTGTGCACATAGCCCATGAACTGTGATCTGCGTTTGTACTGTAGGTCAATGAACAGCAAGATCAAACATCAAATAAGGAGATAACAGAAACATGCTTTAATCAGTGTGTGTTTACATTTTATCAAAAAATAAACAATCAAAAAAAATTCACACTTAAGAGAGAGTAATTTTAATCAATCAATCAATAAATAAGTAGATAAATTAAATAAGAATAGATTCTCCGAGAATAGATAAATGAAATAAGAATTTGAGTAGCAAAGTTTATAAATACTGTTTATAAATATAGTCATTAATGCACCAGACTAAACTGGTGATCAAATAATCTGTATATTACCATAAACTAATATCACACTAATTAATATGTTTAAATATATAGGTTGATTAAACCAAAGCAATATTTAAACAGTTGTATTTTAAAGTGCCCCTATTATGCCATTTTAATGTTGTTAATATTGCTTAATGAGTCTCTTAAAACAGGTTTACATGTATACAAGGTCAAAAAACACTTTAGTTTTCTCCAAAAATAGATTTAATTTTACCCCATTTCTAAATGATTCGTGTGAAGCAGTTGGAAGATTCAGTCTGTCTAAACCCCGCCTTTCCGTGAGCCCTCACTGCTGTGATTTATGATTGGTCTACCGCTACAGCGTGTGTCGGAAAACGAAACGCCCATGACCATAACTGAACGACGGCTCTGGAGACGCGTCAATACATAGAAAAGATGGCGTCGGTTTTACCGCGTAACGACCAGCTAATTTTATATTAACTGTGGCTACAAAAATCCAGAGGTCTTTTATCTTTGTGTCGGTGTTGCGTTAAAAGGCCGGTGAGCAAAAAGGACAAACACAAACAAGTAGATAAAGCAAACGTGTATTATACAAAACTAAATAAAGTAAAGGAAAAAGGTGCACCACAACCAAACAAAGATATAAACAATATTTACAAACTATATATAATAAACTTTCAATTCAATTCAATTCAATTTTATTTGTATAGCGCTTTTAGCAATTTTCATTGCCGCAAAGCAGCTTTACACAGTCAAAAGAATTATTTAAGTTTGTATGAAATGTGAATTTGTATGAATCAAAATGGTCAGTTTGTCCCTGGATGTGTGTGTGAACGCGAGTGAGTGGAAAATGTCCGAAGTCCGTGTTTATTGTATGTGTGTTATCCGAGTATACCGAGTATGGTTCGGTCTCACCGGGGTTAATGAAGTCCGGGAGGCCGATGACGGAGGGTGAGAAGTCCGGGGAATATGTCCAGTCAAAGATAATCCGGTTAAAAAATCACTTCGAGAAAATGATCCACAACAATCTCTCCTTCTCTCGTCCAAACAAATAACTGCAGCGCTGCTCCACCATTACTACTACATTTTCTTCCTTCAGGAGGCAAAAAATGCATTCGCACACGTGAAGTGCGCATGCGCCGTGCCACGTCACGAGTGTTAGAGTTCAGTTTTGGTGAATGGTGCAGAATAAACAGTTAAAAAGGATTTTGTGTGCTCTCGTTTTTTTTTTTTAAGTGTTTAAGCGAACCCGGCATAAATGCTCGGTCACATAACCAAGAGTGTGGTAACGTTACTTGTAAGATGGCGGGCAAGTTGTTCGTGACGTAGAACGTGGGCGGACATTATGCAAATATGTTACAGAGTGACGTGGATCCGTAAGAGAGTAAAAATAGATTTGCTAACGACTCGTTTAGGTGAATGTGAGCCGACTCTTTTTTTTAATAGACAAAAACTCCATTTATGGTGCACTGGGTCAGGGTCACAGATAGTGCAGATAGTTTATGTTCACATACAGCTACATGACACACTGCATGAAAGAAAATATTTAAAAAGGCATAATAGGACCTCTTTAATGAGATAATTACAATTAAAGCAAAAAAGATCAGACATTGAATTTGTATTAAAAGTTAAATCTTAAATTATCCGTCCGTACAGAACTTAAAACCTGCCCTTGTGCCCACATCTGACTAAACTCCACCAGTCGTCCGAACTCGACTCTATCCGTCTTTATCTTAGCTCGTTTCAGCACCAACTCCAAGCTCCCAAGCAACCAAGCTCATGAGTCCTTCACACAGCCAGAGAGCTTCTGTGCGCAACCTTCACACACGTTTCATACAGTGCTTTCTTGGAGGCTTCTTCCAAAGGTGTTAGAAGAGGTGTTTGGAAGCGCAGAAGAGCTCCTTCCTCTTGGTACTAAGACCACCTCACCAAAAGGTCTCTCCATCAGGCAGCCTGACTTCACCTCCACTCCCTTGCACAGGTCACCTCTTGTTTTCCAAGTGTTATCAGCTCTCAGACCTTTTCATTTTCGTTAATTCTGATCAGATGTATGCCAACGAAAGCTTTCTGGACTTTATAAGCTGGTTGTGAAATAGCGGTTCCTCTTCAGTGCTTGGGAAAGGTTGTGTGCCAGTCCTACTGATCTTCAGAGAGAGAGAGGGAGAGAGAGAGGATGTATTACTGAAGACAGAAGGAGGAGGAGGAAGAATAAAGTAGATCCCATCTTCTTCACTTCCTC
>NC_071110.1:33610000-33617500 GCF_024256425.1 Clarias gariepinus | reverse complement strand
TTCACTATTTGCTGTGTGTGTGTGTGTGTGTGTGTGTGTGTGCATGATGTTTTGTGTGTGTGTTTTGTACACTTGTATCTTCTCTTTAAGGTGTGACACTGTTGAATGGAATGTGAGTGTGACCCTCGAGCGTGCCAGAGCATGATGGGAAAATAACTGTGCTATTAACGCCCTGTAGGCTTCACAACGCCATGGCAACCGCTCTCTCTCTCTCTCTCTCTCTCTCTCTCTGTCCGTTTCTCTCCCTGTCTTCTGTCTCGTCCTCAGTGTGTCTCTGCTCTTCATCAATTAGAGATGTGCAACAAGGAGCTAATTAGTGTTGGAGCGATAGAGAGACGGATCAATAAAATGTTTTCAAGAAATGTAAAATTAGAGAGAGAAAGTAATCAGTCACTCTGGAAAACGAATGAGCAGTGTTTATGTTCACACACACACACACACACACACACACACACACACACACACACACACACACACACACACACACACGTGTCATTACCTGGGTCGATACATCTGTCTCTCAGAATCAGGGGCAGACACTTTTGGTTTAGTCTCTCTCTCTCTCTCTCTCTCTCCCTCTCTCTCTCTCTCTCTCTCCCTCTCTCTCTCTCTCCAGCTTCCTTCCTCCTTTCATCTTTTCAGCTCTTTGCCTTCTTAATCGCTCTGTTTTAATTTCCATCCATCTTCCGAACCCCTTCCCCCCCCTCTCTCTCCATCTATCTTTTTACCTCCCACTACCCATCACTCCCTCTGTCTCCATCTGTTTGTTTCCTCCTATTGTCTTCCTCTCCATCTGTTTTTCATGGATCATCTCTCCATCATATTCATAAAGCTTTCACTTCCTACAAGCACTTTTAATCCTTCTGACACCCTTCATCCTCCTCCTCCTCCTCTCTCTCTCTTGTTATTTGGTGTAAACAAGAAGTGGACACTTGTGTGTGCCCCTGTCTCCACCTGATTTCTTTCTGTGTCTCTTTCACTCACACACACACACACACACACACACACACACACACACACACACACACACACACACACACACACACACACAATCTCTCCTCTCCTATAGCACTCCTGAGCCTTGTTAGCGCTTTATTTCCACAGTTACAGCTCCAAGAGTGTGACAATCAGAACCACACACACACACACACACACACACACACACACACACACACACACACAGACAGAGTCACCCTTCAATACAAAGATAAATTAACAGATGCTTTATTAATTACTACTTCTTTGTTTTTCTTGTCTCCCCTCTACCCCCCCGCACCCCCCCCCCCCCCCCAGCACCCCCCCCCCCCCCCCCCCCCCCCCTGTGATCTTCATTAGTGGATTATACACTCAGTGGTTCTCACTGGGAAAGTGCTGAAGCTCTTCACGCTGCTGTAAAGGAACGGAGAGATTAAGAATTCGTCTTCATTCCCTCTCTCTCTCTCTCTGTCTCTCTCTCTCTCCCTCTCTCTCTCTGTCTCTCTCTCTCTCTGTCTGTCTCTCTCTCTCCCTCTCTCTCTCTCTCTCCCTCTCTCTCTCTCTCCCTCTCTCTCTCTCTCTCTCTCTCTCTTTCTCTCTGATCTCCAGCTCTTATCTGAACTATTAGTTCTTTAAATGACCTGGAACGATAAAGGGAGAGAGAGAGGGAACAGAGGTGCTGTTTCAACACTGTGATGAAAAGTGATATAAGAATCATCTCTCTCTCTCTCTCTCTCTCTCTCGCTTTAACAAACAGAAGATGAAGAATTTTTCATGTTTCAGGAGAACACCGTTTGTGAGCGTCTCTAACGAGCGGCAGTTGCTAAGTTACAGCGCTAGCAGGCAATTTAGTAGCAGTGCTCAGGGTTTAGGGCTCTGCTTAAGATACAGAGTGAAACACACACACACACACACACACACACACACACACACACACACACACACACACACACACAGTGTGTTCATCTCCATCATCTATAATAAACATATTTTTTTTATACACAGATTTTTTCTAACACACTGACATCATCCCCTCTGGAGTCCTAGATAAGAGACAGAAGTGTGTGTGTGTGTGTGTGTGTGTGTTGCTGTTAACAGCTTTGTGAGAGAGATGCGTTTCTGTATGATATAGATATTTTAGCATGAAGGTGCGGAACCCTGGGACTTGTGATCATGTGATGCGTCTCTGTTCAGCAGTTTGTCCTCAGGACGTGATTTATGAGACGTTTCGCGTTTGCTTTTATGCAACACCTGGCAACCAGTGAAAGAGCAGCTGTAGCTTTAAGATTTCCTTTAAGAACATCTTCAGGGGTTCACGCTTTATAGTTTTATGTTCCCACATTTCTAATTTTGGCTTTTTAACAAAGAGAGTGAAGCAGAGAGAGTGAGTGAGGGAGTGTGTGTTTATAGCTGCTACATCGTAAGGGAATAGTGGATTATTTATTACACTCCTGTTTTGTTGTCGGTCTTTCGGCTGCTCCCGGCAAGGGGTCGTCACAGCGGAATATCTGGTCCGCACAACACCTTGGCACAGGTTTTGTGAAACCCCAGTGGCTGGGGGGTTTGGGCACTGGCTGGGGATCGAACCCGGGCCTTCCGCATGGCAGGAGAAACACCTACCACTGAGCCACCAGTGCCCTTATTACACTCCTGTTTTATTTATCCTAATCAGATGCCCAAACCACCTCATCCAGCTCCTTTCTACACAGAAGAACAGCGGCGTTACTTTGAGCTGATCTGGACTGTCCCAGCTCTTCACCATTTTTATGATCCTGAGCTCAGCCTCCCTGTGAAGGAAACCAGTTTCTCCTGCTTCTGATGTGTAATCTCAATGATTTGGTCCCTTACCAGAGGTTGTGACTTCGTCTTTCAGCTCATCTCTCTTTTTACCATAACAGACCAGTACAATGGCCACATAACTGCAACGATCCAGCTGTCAATCTGTCCCCTCTGCCCTCACTCATGAACAAGTTACTTGAGATACTTCGTATCGTTTGTCGTGTCATAGTGGCTTTACACTCGGGTATAAACCATCACGAGGCATTTTAGAGACCTCTTAATGAAGTTATTAGATCATCTGCAAATAACACCGATGTATTCCTGAGGTCACTGAATTGCACCCCCTGTCCTCCACACAATGTTAAAAAGGGAAGCCAGGATATCCCAACAACATTCCTTCAGGAACTCAGGGTTCCTGATGCTCTACTTCCTCAGGGGAAGGCATGTTGGAGAGAGGTCTTCAACATTCTCCCTCCACTGTCAACTTTGTACCCAGTTGAGGTCAAGAGTTCCCCACCACTGCTGTACATTTTCTTTACATTTTTCTCAGCTTTACCTCCTGAGTCATCTGAGAGTTCGCCAGAATCTTCTTGAATCTCAACGAACTCCTCCAAAACCCGAGCTTTTTCTCCAGTGCTCCTATAGTCACACTCCGCCACACTCCACACTCCGTCTGTATCTGACATCTGCTTCTGGAGTTCCACAAGCTTCCCAAGCGACCCTTTGCACCAAACCCTTATGACTCCTCCTGCAAGTTGTTGGTCCACTGGAGGACGGTCCTTAGTACAGTGGCTCTTTTGGGGTATGACCTGTTGAGCTTCTCAGGTGAGTTCCTTTCCCAGGCCTGTCTCCCTGGTCTCACTACTCTGCATGGAGGATATGAGTTCATTGTTTCCTTTTCGTAAAAATTTATGAATTGCTTTTAGGTTGGCCCCTCATCCAGAGCCAGTTTCCTTGAGCGACCCTAGTTACATTAATATAAACATTAAAAATGATGAGTATTAATATAAACATTAAAAATGATGAGTATTAATATAAACATTAAAAATGATGAGTATTAATATAAACATTAAAAATGATAAGTATTAATATAAACATTAAAAATGATGAGTATTAATCGTAGCTAAAGAGCAAGTCTCACCAATAGAGTCGATAATGGGTTAATGGGATCGATTGTTCATTAGATATTCTACAAAATAAATACAAAATAAATAACTTTATTGACACAAGATCTCCAGTGCAACACTGTTACTGGATCTGATTCATGGAGTGTGTTGGTTTAGAACATTTTTGATTGGATCAGTATTTGCTTTGATGTGTATAAGTCCGCACCACAAAACTACACACCACTTTACACATACTGTATGAGCAAAGCTGATCAATAAAGGTATACAGTAGGACTCAGTCGATACAGTAACTGGTGTGTGAGTGTAATCCATCAGAGAGAGAGAGAGAGAGAGAGAGAGAAGTAAAGGAAGTATTTCATTTTTCCATCCTTCACCATCTCACTCAGCACCTGTAGAGCCTTTTGTGGTTTCTCGTTTGGAACTGACTGCTTAAAGCACAGGTTGTTAACAATCTCTCTCTCTCTCTCTCTCTCTCTCTCTCTCTCTCTCTGTGTAGTGAAATTTCTAGTTCTATTGTATGAAACTGTATGGAATGTTTCAGTAACATATCCACATGACTTTTCTGTCGCTAGACGCAGGAGCCGTGCTGTTTCCACCGAGTGTCTAATTTGGTCTGGGATGTGTATTAATTAAATAACTTTGACGTATTATCTCATAAAATCTCTTTAAACCATGACAGTAAATAAAACTGTTATTGCAGGTGACCTGTAGGACGACATCTAGAAAGTATTAAAGACGGATGCAGTTGGCGTGTGCCACAAACACACAAAGTGTTAGTTATTTTATTGAAATCGCAGACACACCAATAACAGCTGAGTAACTAATAACTAGTTTATACTGATTAATAAACTTACTACAAACTTGCTATGACCCGCTCAGACATGTATGAGAGCACGGCAAGCTCCGCCCCCGTAGTTCCTGATCAGACATAAAAAAAAAAAAACAAGACTTTAGAAGGTTCCTGGAACCACTGCAGCTTGGGATGCTACTGGAGCTTATGTGGGTGGGGCTTATGAGATGGTAATGGAGTCAATGTGGGTGGAGCTACATTTGGGTGGAGCTAAAAATACTGATATAATATTGATCCTCTATCGGTTCGACTGTTGTTAGTGTTTGCTTTAAACTGTTTGAGAAACGATGTCATCATACCACACCCTCTAAAGGAACCCCGCCCAAGGAAGGAATAACCAGGAAGTGTCATTTAATTGGAAACAGGGTTCAAGCAGTAACGATGAAAATTAAAACACGGCATAATTACTGGCAAGTATTTTGTTTGAGTTTGTCTGTGTGTGTGTGTGTGTGTGTGTGCATGTGAAGAAGAGAGAGAGAGATAGAGAGAGAGATAAGTGTGTCTGATCTTTAACCTCCAGCTCAGTGGAAGTGTGTATCGTGCTATTGTGTTCATTCGTGCATCAGAGATTTCCATATAGATGTGTTTGCCTTCGAGATGAACTAGCATACGCTGTGTATACACTACACTGGTACATTACACACACACACACACACACACACACACACACACACACACACACACACACACACACACACACAGTATTTAGGGAACAGAAAGTGTGTAATAGAAACTGTAAAGGATTAAATTGAATGTGTTTAATTTCTCTATTATAAATATTATAAAATAAACATTTTGATTATGTATTGAATTATATTATAAAATAAATAACAATAAAAATGAATTAAATAACTGACTGTAAAGATCTAAGATTACATAAATGCTTTAACCTCTCGCAGCCGGAGGTCTCGAGAGAGCTGATTTTTGTGTAAGGGGTGAGAGGTCCTTAGTGCTCCCACATGAATCACGGCTCTACAGCCAATCAGGGGCGTCTATGAGCTCGCGGAAGGACAGATAACGCTGTCCTCCGAGTGTGTAACTCCGCCCCCAATGGTGCGCAAGCGAACAGTTCAAAAAGATGCATGTAATCTAAACACCAGAAAGTGTACCATTAAGGTTATTAATGTGAACTTTAAATTAATTCATAATTGGCCTGTTACCCCAGAAGTTAAAGAAACTCATTTCAAGACGATTAATAATATATACCCAGGGTCTGGATCTCTGAAGAGAAGGTTTGAATTCGAGGTGGACCTGCGTACTTTTTGTGATTCAGCCTGTGAAACATTACACACCTGTTTTTTCTGTCCTGTGTCAGCTGATTTTTGGGGAGAAATACACACCTGGTTATCACTCAAGAGTCTAGATGGATAACCTACGCCCCTCTGTTTCTACTGTGATTAACATTATCATCCTTTTAGATAAATACCGTATACATTGTAGTAGGTGTAGAAATAATAAACCGTCTTTCATATGGTTTATAAATGACTTTAAACAGCCCTTCATGTCACCTAAGAAACTGAAATCCACAAATCAGTAAGGATCTGTGACGACGTTTCTCATCTGTTACCGTTCTGATTCATGTCTCCAGTGCCGCGCTCTCTCTGTTATTTTGCACTCAATTTTTATTACTGTGAATCTTTTTAGCCGCCTTTCGTTCCTTTCGCTCCTTTCCTTCTTTTGCTATTGTATTGTAGTCTTTGAATGTTGATTTGTTTTATCCTCTGTGAGATTACGTACTGTATTGTATTTTAATTGTTGCTGGTGTCACATGGTTTGGAGGAAACACGTGATAGTCTTCGACCCTCCCGACTGAGTGGTGGTAGTAGCCTTAATGTGGAGCCCCCTAGTGACGAGGAGGACTTGGACACTTGGACTAAATTAGGGAGAAAATCGGGGGGACAAAAAATTTACATATTTGATAAGTAATTTTATATTTTATTTTAGAAATATATTTGTAATTTCTGGGTGTAAAGTTATTATTATTATTATTATTATTATTGTTATTATTATTGTTATTATTATTATATAAATATAATAATATATAAATTAGTCTTTATCTACATTATTATTCTTCCATTTTAATAACAAAATATAAATTTTTAAAGATATTTAGTTTTATTCCGGCGCATTACAGTCGTCTGTGTGTCCCGGCTTACTCTGTGTCGACACCGTGAACTACCTGACCAATGGACACACAAAACCTTTTCTTTATTTATATAGATTTAGCAATTAAACATTTAGTTCATTTCAAAATTTCATAATTTCACACTTTTTGTTGTTATTTGTAATGTTTTAAAAATATAATGTTGATATCATTTAAGAATTTAAATAATAATAATAATAATAATAATAATAACAACAATAATAATAATAATAACTTTATTGTAATGTAAACAGTGTTATGGTTTAAAACCAAAGAAATATAAATATGATTTATTTAAACAGAAGTTAAAATCAATGTTACTGTAACTGTTAGAAATTTGATGACATCATTTAATGACACAGAGGTCAAAGTGTCACACACCACCTGTATCCCTCAATCTCTCTCTCTCTCTCTCTGGTTTCTTCCTCTGACCGAATCTTCGAGGGACATAATGTAGTGTGTGTGTGTATGTGTGTGTGTGTGTGTGTGTGTGTGTGTTTATAACGTAGGGTGGGTGGTGGCTGCACCAGAGAGAGATGACCTGTTTCCTCTTTGGTCTCCCGAGCCCTATTTGACACTCCCCAACACACACACACACACACACACACACACACACACACACACAC
>NC_071110.1:33577500-33602500 GCF_024256425.1 Clarias gariepinus | reverse complement strand
AATTCAGGGAATTTTCTGTTTTAAGTAAATTTTTATAAAGTAAAAATTCAAAACCTGATTTGGTATTTAATTAAAGAATTTTTTTTCTATAACAATATAAAATATAGCATGCGTAAATATTCTATAAATAAACACAGTCTGACACCAATAATAGATTTAGGGTAATAATGTAGTAATAATATTAATAATAATAATAATAATAGGATAATAATAGAGCTTTTAGCTACAGATCAGAGGATCCGGAGGTTCTGAACCCAGAGACGGGGTTGTGGTGAGATCAGACTTCATGCCCGGGACATGAGTCCATCCCATGGACCTTCAGCAACGTACATGAGAACAGAGCTGGAACCTGGGACAGGAGAGACCACATCATGGTGATTAGACAGGGACTAGACAGGACATCTAGTATTCACACAAGTCTTGGACACTTGGTTGTGAGTCAGCACAACGTCACTGATACTGGAGTAAAGAGCAAACGTTCTCCTCAAAATTGGGGCACAAAGCGAGCTGGACATCACCAAAACTCCAGTGTGGAGCCAGCGTGATCTTCTCTAGATCTGGCAGGTGTACTAACAGGACCAGAAGGAGATAACTCTGAGAGATCAGGCTGTAGCTCTGGACCTAGACGGTGTAGCTCGGGGTGAACAGGAGAACACGCGCTTACTGTACCTGCACCGTCCAAAAGTCCTGAGGACACGGGAGGGATCATCAGAGGGGAAGTTCATTTAAACAAGAAATGTTCTGGAGTCTATAAACATATAATAGTAATAATAATAATAATAATAATAATAATAATAATAATAATAATAACCACACAATAACTATCGATTTATAAAATAAATTAAAATTTTAATTAAAGCAATAAATAATTCAGAGATAAAAAGCTGGTCATTAATAATTCTATTTACATTCTGTTGTGTTTATACAAATCATTTTATTTTAAAAAGGTTTTATTGTCAAATGTGAAATACAAGCATATCCTGTCATGTACAGCTGTGCACACACACACACACACACACACACACACACACACACACACACACACACACACTGAATATGATTTATACTAAGTGACAGAAGAGGGAAGTCAAAGGTCAGACAGAAAGAGGAGCTGCTGGTGTCAGTTCTCTTTTGTGTTGTTCTACTCGTGTGTGTGTGTGTGTGTGTGTGTGTGTGTGTGTGTGTGTGTGTGTGCGCATCCACACTTAAGTCCCCTGCACCTCAGTACTGTTAGGTCAGATGTGTCTTGTTCGTCATCTTTGGTACTTTGATCCTCACACACCTGTCTCTCATTCCCTCGGTTTGTCTTACACTCGGTCCCTCTTTCACTCGTTCCCTCTTTCACTCGGTCCCTCTTACACTCGTTTCCTCTTTCACTCGTTCCCTCGTTCTTCCGCTCCGTCGCTCCACAGTCGTCGTCTCCTTTCTCCATTATTTTCCTTTTGTGCTTTAACAGTGCTGAGTGTCAGTAGCTCACATCCACATCATCCCAATGCAGAGGCAGCGGGGCCGCGATCCGTCCGACACACACCGCGTTAGCATCCAGGTATGTCTCTCTCTCTCTCTCTCTGTTACACACACACACACACACACACACACACAAATTATCATTTCTCAACATGTCTCTGTTGCTCTGAAGCATTTATTTATTTACTTTCTGTCACTTTTGGTCATACATCCTGTCTCATCTGTCCTTAAACTGAAATATTATTTTGAATTATATTTAGATTTGAATTTAGAGCTTTGGTTAACAAAACACACACACACACACACACACACACACACACACACACACACACACACACACACACACACACACACATCATCATCAGATTTATTTTGTAAGTCCGTGTGTGTTTAGAGGTGAGTGTATCCCAGCTGTTTAATTCATCTGGAGTATTTTACAGATGTGTACAGTTCTGTGCAAAAGTCTTGGCCCCTTCAGAGATATTAAATGAAATGATATGATGCAGAAAAAAAAGTGAACAAATGTTTTACTGTGACAGGCTGCAAAGTGCCAATTTGTTTGTCACAAGCTGCCGTGACTTTTGCAGAGTTCCAGGTGTGAATGTGGTCGTAGGATTACAAGCTGCACGTCCTCTTCAGTCAGAAACACACAAGTCTTTAAAAATAAAATGTACGAATCGACACCCGGTGCGTTCTCTTATCTCACTCCAGTAGCTCGTTAGAACTCGTTAAGAGGCAGGTGATGAAGAGCTCTTCCTCCTCCTCCTCCTTGTGTGTGTACACCCCTCTCAGATCCTCGTTAACACTAGCGAGCTTACTTGCTAATCAGTTTTTTGTTTAATAACGGTAGATTTGAGAAAGAACACATCATTCTTCAGCACATGATTAAACACCATGACGATCAGAATTTAAATACAATACATTAAAAGGCCTGAAAGTGTCACATCATAGGAGTGAAGGTGAAGACGTTTGAATTTCTCCTCCTGAGAGACGTTTTCTAATCAGTTATTCATGTCAGGAAGCGCGGCGCTAGCGTTTACACTTTATTCACCATTAATCATTATTTAATTAAAGTTTGGGAAATAGAATGATTTCAGAGCTGATTAACGATGTTAACGACGCAGGCTACATGCTAATGTAGCATCCCCATCATTAAGCCTGCTTAACTACGAGATGAATGAACTTTTTTTAACATTAATACACAGACATACATCAACATTTAGAAACTCCATCAGCAAACAACAGGACGGAAGGAAAGAAAAGTGTAAGATGAGGAGAGACGCACGGCCTGCAGGGGGCGCTCACAGGAGCAACAGAAGAGAAACAGACAGGCTGATGTCTGAGTGTATTCACTGCTCTATCAGTACAGAGCACACACACACACACTCACACACACACACACTCACACACACACACACTCACACACACACACACACACACACACACACACACACACACACACACAGTGCATTTCTGACCAGCTTAAGTTTTTCCACGTGTGTGTGTGTGTGTGTGTGTGTGTGTGTGTGTGTGGGTGTGTGGGTGTGTGTGTGTGTGTGTGTAAAACATTACTAATCAATACTCATTTAATCAGCATGAGCATCAATCAGTCCACTCTATTGATCTGACCTGTCACACACACACACACACACACGCACACACACACACACACACACACACACACACACACACACAGAGCCCTGCTGTTGTTACTCGTGTGTGTGGATGAACACATGACGTCTCCTCTCTGACTGTTTCATCTCACTTTGTGTTTATGTTTATCTGACTCTTGCCCCTCGCTCCTGGAAATTAATTGATACTGGAAATTATTTTATGTTGAGGTTAAATTTTTTTTTTTTTAAAACAAAATCAAACTAATTCTAAAAGATTGGAACACATTTATTTAATAATTTTTTATTTGATGTCTCTCTCTCTTATTTTACAGTTAGAATAATACAAATATAAACAAACAAACAAACAAACAAACAGAGACAGAAATAAATAAATAATAAGGGACGTTGCCCACAGTTTGTACAGTAGCTCACTGCAGTAACCAGTTTGTTTTTGCTGCAATCTGGCAACCCGGGCCTCTGCTGAGAGTAGATTATTGATCTGAATCTGAAACACTCAGTGATTTATACCTGAAACGGGGGATGGGCATGTTCCCCTTCCTTGGACACGCACACACACACACACACACACTCACACACACGTGTGTTCAATATCAATGAGTAGGACATGAAAAAAAAATCTCCTGAGATTTGTGTGTGTGTGTGTGTGCGCGCGTTGGAAAGATGTGACGTCTGTGAGAACGTTGTGTTTTGGGAAATGAATCCTTAAGCGTATTGTTCAGAGACAGCGTGATGGTGAACTCCTCGCAGCGCTGCTTCCGGCCGATAATCGAGACGTAAACACACACCGAGCTCAGAGAGGAGAGACGAGCGAGCCGCGCTCAGCTCCAGCATTTTTTACTGAATAGAAAAACATCAAAGCTGCTCTAGAAACTTATCCTGGGCAGAAACACACACACACACACACTTGTGGTATTCAGGCACAGAATAAACTCGATCACCGACATCCTGGAATTGTTCTTTAAGCGGAGAGTCAGCGCGTCTCGCCCTGCGGCCTGTCAGAGAGAGACTGGAGAAAGAGCGGCGCGCAGACGAGTGTGTGTCGTCTCTCACACACAGATCTACAACAACACGGGACGATAAACAAAGCAGATTGTCAGTTAAAGTCTGTAAATGCTTTCGTGTCCAAACCGAACAAAACAATTTCACATCAGATGTTCAGCATTTGTGATTTTCTTGGTCCTGATGACGAGTCGCCGTAAGGTCGCCGTAAGGTCGCCGTAAGGTTGCCGTAAGGTCGCCGTAAGGTCGCCGTGTTTACAGCACAGCCGGTTTAGATTGAGCCACGCCCACAAAACAGGGGGAAAGATCCAAAGAGACGTGAAAACATTCTTGTTGACGTGTCTTAATTCATGGCTTCGGATCACAAACGGTGTGTTTTTTTACACAAATTAATTATATGACCAAGTTTGACCCTAACGGCCTCCCATAATCCCAGTGTGATGACTGTGGGATCGTCACCAGGTGCTGAAAGTGTTATTTTAAAAATCTCCTGGATGGAAGTTTGGATAAAACCAAGGTTGTGTGCTCGAGCTTCCTTCAAGGGGAACGATTTTTACTAGAATACATCATCAGTAGGACGTGGGAGCGGCGGCTCCAGCAGGTGAGGCTCTAGATCTGTGGATCCCCTCCCCCCCCCCAACACCCCCACTGCCTGTAGCGCCGCCCCTCCCGTTAGAGAGATTTTAATTTAACATTTGTTAAGGTTTGAGGTTTAACTAAACTGGATAATCCGTTTCCTCTAAGTGTGTCGCGCGTGTCTTTATTCCAACATCACATTTATAATATGAGTAAATCTGAGTATTTTAAAATTGATCGTCATTAGTCACAGACTGACTGCAATCAACTAGATTAAAAGTATTAATTGATTAACAGCATATAATAATATATGAGAATATATACTAATATAAATTAGATCTTTTGATCTCTGTGTAACGATCCTGTTTTGACTTTTTAAATATTTGTTTCTCCATCCTGTCCCTGCACTCCGGGGTTTATTCCACAATTTATTTCAGCGGCAACAAACTGAGTTTCTGCCTTGAGGAGCTTTTCAACAGGAAAAATTCTGTATTTGTGTGTGCGCGCACACACACACACACACACACACACACACACACACGCACACACACTTTCTTTTCAGATATGCTCTGGGCCAGCAGCTGAGTGAAGATCACAGCAGATATTGTGAAGTTTGAGAGAGAGAGAGAGAGATTGGCATGAATAATACAGTCAGGTGATTTGGCAGCATCTGAGCTGGAACGAGGGAGAACGGATGTAGAGGAAAGGTAGAACAGTGAGAATAACAAAAAGAGCTAAGGAGAGACAGGACAAGAGGACGAAAGTAGGACGTGGAGATACTGAATAAACCTGCAGGAGAGACGGAGACGAGATGGAGAGAATAAAAATTACAGAAAGCAGCTGGAGAAAAGGAGCAGAGTGTGTGTGTGTGTGTGTGTGTGTGTGTGAGAGAGAGAGAGAAGGAGCAGTGACAGGAACATGATGAAAGTCCTGTCGGGAATTCGCTGAGGCCGCTGACGACAGCAGATGGGTTTAATCCACTGAAGCGCTGCAGAACTTCTGCACAAAGCCCCGTGTTCAGCGTAATGAAGCCGAGCGTCACGACACCGCAGCTCTCTCCACCGATCTCTCGACTGATCTCACTCCGCTCTCTCCTCTTTCTCTTTTCCTCTTGAAAATCAGGTCAGTGAAGGCCAGTGTAAAGTTCACCTGACAAAGTGAGACAGAAGAACTAAAACCTCTCTACTTTTGATCAGTTTGTCCTTGTGGTGTCCTGAGCGTGGACAGTTCGTCGTCCCCAGCTCCGTCTCCCCGGGGTCGGAGCGTCTCTCACCAGACACCACGTGGAGCTCTCAGGTCCTGCAATGCCAAGGATGAGCTTCAATTCAATTCAGTGTTACTTGTTGTTGTCGCAGAGCAGCTTTACACAATCAAAATGATCAAAGTTAGTATGAAATGTCAGGGCGTCTCCGGGGCGTCTCCGGGGCGTCTCCGGGTCAGGGACTCGCTCTTTATAAGAGAAAGCAGCATCCGCAGGGTCAGATCGGATTCACGTCAGACTCTTGGGTGTGTTGTGGTCAGGAAGTTCTCTGGTCACACTCTCATCACCTCGCTCACACACCGTCAGTGTGAGGAGCGAAAGGTCAAAGTGCTGTTTAATAATGACGGCGTGGTTTATTATCGAGTATCAGTTTATCTAGAGCATCCCCTGTTGCTATAGTAACGGTAACACTTTAGAAAGAGCGTGTTATTCATGGTACGGCTTTCTGACCAATCAGCTTCAAGAACTCACCTGGGCTGTGTGTGTGTGTGTGTGTGTGTGTGTGTGTCTGTGAGAAAGAGAGTTCAGAAGACCTTCTGCGTCTGGTTTGAGGATCATGCTGGTGTTTGTGCACCTCCAGTGTGTCATGCTGGTTTTAACCCCCTGCTGTGTTTATACACACACACACACACACACACACACACAGATTTTCTCCAGCCTGCGTGAACTCTTTCAGCATACAGATTCCTGCTGAAGTCTTTAAGCCCGTGTGCGTACACTGAGCAGAATTTACTGTTAAAGTTGCCATGACAACCAGGAGCACGCAAGGCCGTGTACTCTGCACGCATCGCACTCACGCTGTGTGTGTTTTAACAAGTCGTAAAAATATAATAAACAGAGCGTGATTATTAAACGCACTTCTGCACTCTTCTGTATAAACAGAACATCAGGACAATTCCCATAAACTCTCCCGTTCCAGATCTTCTGCTTCATAGCGACAACTGCAGGGTTCAGGAAAAGTTAAACAGCAGAGAAAGTTTTTACCTAAAAGTGTTTCTTATCCAAAGAACCCATGAGGAACCTTTTCTTTTGAGCCTTTAAAGAAACATTAAAGGGTCCGTGTAGAGCTCTGCAACCGTGTGTTCCTTTATCAGGAAGAGAACTCTCACCTCTCCACTCTTCTGGAAAGAACTTTACTCACTTTGGCTAAGATTATACACACACACACACACACACACACACTGTCGTACTGTAAATGATCTCTGTGACCACAGACTTCCTCAGTGTACTTATAATGACGCTGTTTTATTTCGAGTACAGGAAGTCCCTGACATGCTCCGTTCCAGGATCACGTTTGTAAGTCGGATTTGTTCTTAAGTCTGACAAAGTGAGTCTTGTACGCCTTTGACACAAATATACAATGTAAAACATTGGACATAACAATTCACGTGACTAAATCTTTCCCTAGTAAGGAAATGAATCTCACAGTGTCGTCTCTGCGCCTTTAAACCATGAGGGGAATCCTGGACGCCATTTTGTCTCAGAGCTGTTTTTCACTGTACTGGACTGTGAACTTTGTTTTGCTGAGGATTTTCTGAAATTGAGATTGTTCATGGGCAGCACAGTGGTGTAGTGGTTAGCACTGTCGCCTTGCACCACCAGGGTTCGGGTTCGATTCCCATCTCTGTGTGCATGGAGTTTGCATGTTCTCCCCGTTCTTGGTGGGTTTCCAGGTACTCTCTACTGTCTCTCTTCCTTTTTCTCAAACACACACACACACACACACACACACACACACATGTCCAAAGACCTGCAGATAAGGATAATTGACATTCCCAAATTGCCCGTAGTGTGTGTGCTCTTTAATCCTTCTATCTGTTGGCTGTCGTTGGCTCTTCAGTCTTGAGGACTGGTGGCACATCCGAGCGTCAAAATGCTGTGACGCATTGTTTTACACACACACACACACACACACACACACACACACACACACACACACACACACACACACACACACACACACACAGTGCACACTTAAAATGCACCATCTGCCTCACCACTCTGGCCCGGAAAGTCAACTCTCTTTTCTCTTTTTCTCAAACACACACACACACACACACACACACACACACACACACACACACACACACAAACACATCAGCATAGACGGTGATCATACTTACTGTTAACACAGGAACAGATGAGAAGAGTGATATTAGTGAGGCGGAGAGTAATGGATCAGTAAGTACTGTTACAGCTGTTTCCAGTTTTAAAGAATCAGGGTCAATCAGTACCACAAGCTCCGCCCCAATAGTTCCTGTTCTGTGCTTTGGATTAGACACTCATGCGTTTTCACACCAGGGCCCCGGGATCGTCCCTGAGGAGACTCGACCCCAGAGTCTGGGTCTTTTAGATCAGTGAGAACACAATCGCTCCCTGAATCAGATACGGAAGCCGTCGTACTCAAGAACGGCAGCAGCTCAATGTTTAGATACGACGTCATCAGTGCCATCACCCGAGAGACACCGAAAATATCAAGTCTGAAATATCAGTAATATTAGCCATAGCACGAAGATTGACCTGCTTATTCTTCTCCTGTGTTTAATGTTGGCTCACAAACCAAGTAGGTGTGTACTGTGTGTACGGTGTGTGTACTGTGTGTACTGTGTGTACTGTGTGTACGGTGTGTGTACTGTGTGTACTGTGTGTACGGTGTGTACGGTGTGTACGGTGTGTACTGTGTGTACGGTGTGTGTACTGTGTGTACGGTGTGTGTACGGTGTGTGTACGGTGTGTACTGTGTGTACGGTGTGTACGGTGTGTGTACGGTGTGTACGGTGTGTACTGTGTGTACTGTGTGTACGGTGTGTACGGTGTGTACTGTGTGTACGGTGTGTGTACTGTGTGTACTGTGTGTACGGTGTGTACTGTGTGTACGGTGTGTACGGTGTGTACTGTGTGTACTGTGTGTACTGTGTGTACTGTGTGTACGGTGTGTGTACGGTGTGTACGGTGTGTACTGTGTGTACGGTGTGTACGGTGTGTACGGTGTGTGTACTGTGTGTACGGTGTGTACGGTGTGTACGGTGTGTGTACGGTGTGTACGGTGTGTACTGTGTGTACTGTGTGTACGGTGTGTACGGTGTGTACTGTGTGTACTGTGTGTACGGTGTGTGTACTGTGTGTACTGTGTGTACGGTGTGTACGGTGTGTACTGTGTGTACTGTGTGTACGGTGTGTACTGTGTGTACGGTGTGTACGGTGTGTACTGTGTGTACTGTGTGTACGGTGTGTACGGTGTGTACTGTGTGTACGGTGTGTACTGTGTGTACGGTGTGTACGGTGTGTACGGTGTGTACGGTGTGTACTGTGTGTACTGTGTGTACGGTGTGTGTACGGTGTGTACGGTGTGTACTGTGTGTACTGTGTGTACGGTGTGTGTACGGTGTGTACGGTGTGTGTACGGTGTGTGTACGGTGTGTGTACGGTGTGTACGGTGTGTACGCTGTGTACTGTGTGTACTGTGTGTACGGTGTGTACGGTGTGTGTACTGTGTGTGTACTGTGTGTACGGTGTGTGTACTGTGTGTACGGTGTGTACTGTGTGTACTGTGTGTACGGTGTGTACGGTGTGTACGGTGTGTACTGTGTGTGTACGGTGTGTACTGTGTGTGTACTGTGTGTACGGTGTGTGTACTGTGTGTACGGTGTGTACTGTGTGTACGGTGTGTACGGTGTGTACGGTGTGTACTGTGTGTACGGTGTGTGTACTGTGTGTACGGTGTGTGTACTGTGTGTACGGTGTGTACGGTGTGTACTGTGTGTGTACTGTGTGTACGGTGTGTACTGTGTGTACGGTGTGTACGGTGTGTACGGTGTGTACTGTGTGTACGGTGTGTGTACTGTGTGTACGGTGTGTGTACTGTGTGTACGGTGTGTACGGTGTGTGTACTGTGTGTACGGTGTGTGTACTGTGTGTACGGTGTGTGTACTGTGTGTACTGTGTGTACGGTGTGTACTGTGTGTACGGTGTGTACGGTGTGTGTACTGTGTGTACGGTGTGTGTACTGTGTGTACGGTGTGTGTACTGTGTGTACGGTGTGTACTGTGTGTACGGTGTGTACGGTGTGTACGGTGTGTACAGTGTGTACGGTGTGTGTACAGTGTGTATGGTGTGTGTACTGTGTGTACGGTGTGTGTACTGTGTGTACGGTGTGTACGGTGTGTACTGTGTGTACGGTGTGTACTGTGTGTACGGTGTGTACGGTGTGTACGGTGTGTACGGTGTGTACTGTGTGTACGGTGTGTACGGTGTGTACGGTGTGTGTACGGTGTGTGTACGGTGTGTGTACGGTGTGTGTACGGTGTGTACTGTGTGTACGGTGTGTACGGTGTGTACTGTGTGTACTGTGTGTACTGTGTGTACGGTGTGTACTGTGTGTACTGTGTGTACGGTGTGTACGGTGTGTACGGTGTGTACGGTGTGTACTGTGTGTACGGTGTGTGTACGGTGTGTGTACGGTGTGTACGGTGTGTACTGTGTGTACGGTGTGTGTACTGTGTGTACTGTGTGTACGGTGTGTACTGTGTGTACTGTGTGTACTGTGTGTACGGTGTGTACGGTGTGTGTACGGTGTGTACGGTGTGTACGGTGTGTACGGTATGTACTGTGTGTACTGTGTGTACGGTGTGTACGGTGTGTACGGTGTGTACGGTGTGTACTGTGTGTACTGTGTGTACGGTGTGTACGGTGTGTGTACGGTGTGTACGGTGTGTGTACGGTGTGTGTACGGTGTGTACGGTGTGTACGGTGTGTACGCTGTGTACTGTGTGTACTGTGTGTACGGTGTGTACTGTGTGTACGGTGTGTGTACTGTGTGTACGGTGTGTGTACGGTGTGTACGGTGTGTACGGTGTGTACGGTGTGTACGGTGTGTACGGTGTGTACTGTGTGTACGGTGTGTACTGTGTGTACGGTGTGTGTACGGTGTGTACTGTGTGTACTGTGTGTACTGTGTGTACGGTGTGTGTACGGTGTGTACTGTGTGTACTGTGTGTACGGTGTGTGTACGGTGTGTACTGTGTGTACTGTGTGTACGGTGTGTACGGTGTGTACTGTGTGTGTACTGTGTGTACGGTGTGTACGGTGTGTACTGTGTGTACGGTGTGTACGGTGTGTACGGTGTGTACGGTGTGTGTACTGTGTGTACGGTGTGTGTACTGTGTGTACGGTGTGTACTGTGTGTACGGTGTGTGTACGGTGTGTGTACGGTGTGTACGGTGTGTGTACGGTGTGTACTGTGTGTACGGTGTGTACTGTGTGTACTGTGTGTACTGTGTGTACGGTGTGTACGGTGTGTGTACGGTGTGTGTACGGTGTGTGTACGGTGTGTGTACGGTGTGTACGGTGTGTGTACTGTGTGTACTGTGTGTACTGTGTGTACTGTGTGTACGGTGTGTACGGTGTGTACGGTGTGTACGGTGTGTACGGTGTGTACTGTGTGTACTGTGTGTACGGTGTGTACGGTGTGTACTGTGTGTACGGTGTGTGTACGGTGTGTGTACGGTGTGTACTGTGTGTACTGTGTGTACTGTGTGTACGGTGTGTACTGTGTGTACTGTGTGTACGGTGTGTACGGTGTGTACTGTGTGTACGGTGTGTACGGTGTGTACTGTGTGTACGGTGTGTGTACGGTGTGTACTGTGTGTACTGTGTGTACTGTGTGTACGGTGTGTGTACGGTGTGTACTGTGTGTACTGTGTGTACGGTGTGTACGGTGTGTACGGTGTGTACTGTGTGTACGGTGTGTACGGTGTGTACTGTGTGTACGGTGTGTGTACGGTGTGTACTGTGTGTACTGTGTGTACTGTGTGTACGGTGTGTGTACGGTGTGTACTGTGTGTACTGTGTGTACGGTGTGTGTACGGTGTGTACTGTGTGTACTGTGTGTACGGTGTGTACGGTGTGTACTGTGTGTGTACTGTGTGTACGGTGTGTACGGTGTGTACTGTGTGTACGGTGTGTACGGTGTGTACGGTGTGTACGGTGTGTGTACTGTGTGTACGGTGTGTGTACTGTGTGTACGGTGTGTACTGTGTGTACGGTGTGTGTACGGTGTGTGTACGGTGTGTACGGTGTGTGTACGGTGTGTACTGTGTGTACGGTGTGTACTGTGTGTACTGTGTGTACTGTGTGTACGGTGTGTACGGTGTGTGTACGGTGTGTGTACGGTGTGTGTACGGTGTGTACGGTGTGTGTACTGTGTGTACTGTGTGTACTGTGTGTACTGTGTGTACGGTGTGTACGGTGTGTACGGTGTGTACTGTGTGTACTGTGTGTACGGTGTGTACGGTGTGTACTGTGTGTACGGTGTGTGTACGGTGTGTGTACGGTGTGTACTGTGTGTACTGTGTGTACTGTGTGTACGGTGTGTACTGTGTGTACTGTGTGTACGGTGTGTACGGTGTGTACGGTGTGTACGGTGTGTACGGTGTGTGTACTGTGTGTGTACTGTGTGTACGGTGTGTGTACTGTGTGTACGGTGTGTGTACTGTGTGTACGGTGTGTACGGTGTGTACGGTGTGTACTGTGTGTACGGTGTGTACGGTGTGTGTACTGTGTGTACGGTGTGTACGGTGTGTACGGTGTGTACTGTGTGTACGGTGTGTACGGTGTGTACTGTGTGTACTGTGTGTACGGTGTGTGTACGGTGTGTACGGTGTGTGTACGGTGTGTGTACGGTGTGTACGGTGTGTACGGTGTGTACTGTGTGTACTGTGTGTACGGTGTGTGTACGGTGTGTACGGTGTGTACGGTGTGTACTGTGTGTACGGTGTGTACTGTGTGTACGGTGTGTACTGTGTGTACGGTGTGTACGGTGTGTGTACTGTGTGTGTACTGTGTGTACTGTGTGTACGGTGTGTGTACGGTGTGTACGGTGTGTGTACGGTGTGTACGGTGTGTACGGTGTGTACTGTGTGTACGGTGTGTACGGTGTGTACGGTGTGTACTGTGTGTACTGTGTGTACGGTGTGTGTACGGTGTGTACGGTGTGTACTGTGTGTACGGTGTGTACTGTGTGTACTGTGTGTACGGTGTGTACGGTGTGTACGGTGTGTACGGTGTGTGTACGGTGTGTGTACGGTGTGTGTACTGTGTGTACGGTGTGTGTACGGTGTGTGTACTGTGTGTACGGTGTGTGTACGGTGTGTGTACTGTGTGTGTACTGTGTGTACTGTGTGTACGGTGTGTGTACTGTGTGTACGGTGTGTGTACTGTGTGTACTGTGTGTACTGTGTGTACGGTGTGTACGGTGTGTACTGTGTGTACGGTGTGTGTACTGTGTGTACGGTGTGTGTACGGTGTGTACGGTGTGTACGGTGTGTACGGTGTGTACGCTGTGTACTGTGTGTACTGTGTGTACGGTGTGTACGGTGTGTACGGTGTGTACGGTGTGTGTACTGTGTGTACTGTCTGTACGGTGTGTACTGTCTGTACGGTGTGTACGGTGTGTACTGTGTGTACGGTGTGTACTGTGTGTACGGTGTGTACGGTGTGTACGGTGTGTACTGTGTGTACGGTGTGTACTGTGTGTACTGTGTGTACTGTGTGTACGGTGTGTACTGTGTGTACTGTGTGTACTGTGTGTACGGTGTGTACGGTGTGTGTACGGTGTGTACGGTGTGTGTACGGTGTGTACGGTGTGTGTACGGTGTGTGTACGGTGTGTACGGTGTGTACTGTGTGTACTGTGTGTACGGTGTGTACGGTGTGTACTGTGTGTACTGTGTGTATGGTGTGTGTACGGTGTGTACGGTGTGTACGGTGTGTACTGTGTGTACGGTGTGTGTACGGTGTGTGTACGGTGTGTTCGGTGTGTACTGTGTGTACTGTGTGTACTGTGTGTGTACGGTGTGTGTACGGTGTGTACGGTGTGTTCGGTGTGTACTGTGTGTACGGTGTGTGTACGGTGTGTGTACGGTGTGTGTACGGTGTGTACGGTGTGTACGGTGTGTACTGTGTGTGTACGGTGTGTGTACTGTGTGTGTACGGTGTGTACGGTGTGTACGGTGTGTACTGTGTGTGTACGGTGTGTACGGTGTGTACTGTGTGTACGGTGTGTACGGTGTGTACGGTGTGTACTGTGTGTACGGTGTGTACTGTGTGTACTGTGTGTGTACGGTGTGTGTACGGTGTGTGTACGGTGTGTGTACGGTGTGTACGGTGTGTGTACGGTGTGTGTACGGTGTGTGTACGGTGTGTACGGTGTGTACGGTGTGTACTGTGTGTACGGTGTGTACGGTGTGTACTGTGTGTACTGTGTGTACGGTGTGTACGGTGTGTACTGTGTGTACTGTGTGTACGGTGTGTACTGTGTGTACTGTGTGTACGGTGTGTACGGTGTGTACGGTGTGTACGGTGTGTACGGTGTGTACGGTGTGTACGGTGTGTGTACGGTGTGTGTACGGTGTGTACGGTGTGTACGGTGTGTACTGTGTGTACTGTGTGTACGGTGTGTACGGTGTGTACGCTGTGTACGCTGTGTACTGTGTGTACTGTGTGTACGGTGTGTACGGTGTGTACGGTGTGTACGCTGTGTACTGTGTGTACTGTGTGTACGGTGTGTACGGTGTGTACGGTGTGTACTGTGTGTACTGTGTGTACGGTGTGTACGGTGTGTACTGTGTGTACGGTGTGTGTACGGTGTGTACGGTGTGTACGGTGTGTGTACGGTGTGTGTACGGTGTGTACGGTGTGTACGGTGTGTACGGTGTGTACTGTGTGTACTGTGTGTACGGTGTGTACGGTGTGTACGCTGTGTACGCTGTGTACTGTGTGTACTGTGTGTACGGTGTGTACGGTGTGTACGGTGTGTACGCTGTGTACTGTGTGTACTGTGTGTACGGTGTGTACGGTGTGTACGGTGTGTACTGTGTGTACTGTGTGTACGGTGTGTACGGTGTGTACGGTGTGTACGGTGTGTACGGTGTGTACGGTGTGTACTGTGTGTACGCTGTGTACTGTGTGTACTGTGTGTACGGTGTGTACGGTGTGTACTGTGTGTATGGTGTGTACGGTGTGTATTGCCCCCTGCTGTTTCGGAGGGTTTGAACACACAAGCGTACCCGAGTATGGAGCACAAAGAGCAATGAGAACGTGCGCTGGGAATGGTACAAATCAATACTGCCTATCACATTAGTGTCTTATCAATAAATTCTGCTTTACTGGACGGGTTCCTGTGTTACAGAAGAGTTCCTGTAGAACCGAATGGGTTCCTTGGAGTTACAAGTGAACTTCAGAAAGAGATTAGTTTGATAGACAAAGTTTTAAAACTGTACGTTAATTATAATTCTCTCTCTCATTATATATAAAATGAGTGTTTCTGTCTGTCTCTATCTCTCTGTCTCTTTCTCTCCCTCCCCCCACTCTCTCTCTCTCTCTCCGTCTGTCTCTCTCTGTCTCTCTCTCGGTGTATTCTATCTCTTTTCTTTGTCTCTCTTGCCCTCACTGCACTCGTTCTTGTTGCAGATGTCTTTCATCCCTTTTTATTTGATACACTGCTCATCCTCTCCTCCTCATCCATTCCTTTCATTATTTATTTATTCTTTTATTTGTTTGTTCATTCAGCCTTGTGTTTATCCTTTAATTTATGATTTCATTAATTATGTTTTTTTTATGCGTTTTTTCATTCGTCTGTTTGTTCATTTGTAAATCAATCTTCTCAATCAGCTCGTCATTCATCACTTTATTCAGGCTTTAATTGATGCATTTGTTCATTATTTTATTCGTTTCTCAGTAACTGAATGCGTCTGCAGTTTCTGCGCTTTCACTACGCTGTACATTTTTACGGATGTGTGAGACGTAAAAGCCTGCACAGTGTGTGTGTGTGTGTGTGTGTGTGTGTTTTAAGAGATCTTAAATTTTGCTGAGTGAAATTAAAAGCCACAGAAGACACACACACACACACACACACACACACACACTCCTGCCAGCGACGGCTCTGCAGTGTGTTAATATCAGCGCTGACTCCAGCAGGATGCTGATGAATGAACGCTTCAGTCGTTTCTGTTTTCCATTAAAGTGAAGTCCTCGTGATAAACAGGAAGTTCTTTTACGTTGGTGTGTATTTTCTGTAACGCAGTGCAGTGGTGTTTTCTGGTCGTCTCTCTGGAAAGCAGCTGCACGTCCTGATTCAGCCGCAGTGTTCGGGTCAGTAGTTTCGACCGCGTGTTTCTCCCGGCTCAGCTCGTGTCTGTGAGGAGGACGAGCAGCGGTGTTCTTCACCCCCAACCTGAGAGGAACTTCAGCGATCCGTCCCCAGTCATCCAGGGGTTCATTTACATTTCCTGTGATTTACATTCCTCAGTTTATTGTGTTTGGTTCGAGCGTGATGTTAACGGTGGACGGATAATCAATCAACTGTTAGTAGTAGACCTAGCATGAAAGCATGCTGACAGCCACTCCCCCTCTTGACCACACCCACTCTGTACCACACCCACTCTCAGGATGGCTAATTCGATCCGTGCCCAGGTACACTGTATCGGTCTCGAGACCACCTCTTCTAGCAGTTTTTAGCCACTCTCTCAGCCACGCCCATTCTCACCCACTTTCCATCATGCCCATTTTAGCCACACCCATTTTTAGCCATGCTGACTTAAGCCACACTCATTTTCAGCCTCGACCACTTCTAGCCACACCCACTCCCAGACGCTTCTGTTTCCAGCCACGCCCACTCTCAGAAACACCTATTTCCAGACACGCCCATTCTCACCCACTTTCCATCATGCCCATTTTAGCCACACCCATTTTAAGCCATGCTGACTTAAGCCACACTCATTTTCAGCCTCGACCACTTCTAGCCACACCCACTCCCAGACGCTTCTGTTTCCAGCCACGCCCACTCTCAGAAACACCTATTTCCAGACACGCCCATTCTTACCCACTTTCCATCATGCCCATTTTAGCCACACCCATTTTTAGCCATGCTGACTTAAGCCACACTCATTTTCAGCCTCGACCACTTCTAGCCACACCCACTCCCAGACGCTTCTGTTTCCAGCCACGCCCACTCTCAGAAACACCTATTTCCAGACACGCCCATTCTCACCCACTTTCCATCATGCCCATTTTAGCCACACCCATTTTTAGCCATGCTGACTTAAGCCACACTCATTTTCAGCCTCGACCACTTCTAGCCACACCCACTCCCAGACGCTTCTGTTTCCAGCCACGCCCACTCTCAGAAACACCTATTTCCAGACACGCCCATTCTCACCCACTTTCCATCATGCCCATTTTAGCCACACCCATTTTTAGCCATGCTGACTTAAACTCATTTTCAGCCTCGACCACTTCTAGCCACACCCACTCCCAGACGCTTCTGTTTCCAGCCACGCCCACTCCCAGAAACACCCATTTCCAGCCATGCCCACTCTCAGGCACACGTTCTCTTAGCCACAACCTCTCTATCTGCCATGCTAACCCAAGTTGATTTCAGCCACACCCACTCTTCGCCACACCTATTTTTAACCAGCCTCGGGTGTGAGGTACTGTACACTATCATCGGCCGTTCCTGCTCTCGGCCACACCCCTCTCAGACTCTCCAGTTCTCAGTCTCCACCACACGGCTCTCAGCTCCACCACTCTCAGGCATGCCCAGTCCCGGCCACACCCTCTCAGCCACGCTGCTCACCCCTTCAGTTTGAGTTTAAGGGTAGTCTTGTTCTCTTCTAACAATTTTTGCATGATGTCTTTTTTTTTTCTTCTCATGCACAGATTTCCTAACAGTCTAATTACTTTTGCAGTAAAGTCTCTTTTGGACTTGAATTTGATTTGACGTTGATGTGGGTGGTCCTCTCGGCTAGTCCTGGTCTTGGCCTCGAGCTTGTCAGTGCTGGTGGTGTTACATACGGCTCACACACTCCTGCTCGTCTCTATGGATGGAGTGTGTTGTGGCTGGTAGGGACGTGGATTTAAACGGCGGATTTAAAATGAAAGCGCGTGCATTTTGAGTCTTGACGTGACGTGGCCGTGAGCTGGTGCAGAATTAAACCGAGGCTTAGACCTGGAGCTCATCACCACCACCGCACCGCGACCAGGCGATTAGGTGCTTATCTCCTCAGATCATCCTGTGATGTGTAAAATCCAATCTTAAATCCTTCACTCTCCTCACGGGCGGGTCAGATTGACACAGCGTGCCCTGACACGCTCCCCACTATTCCTGTTTAGAGAATAATTTAAAAGTTTGTACTTTTAATGGTATAAAAACTTTTCTAAATCTACAGCTATTCGGCCCGGATCCAGACCTCCTGTCCGTTTCCCCCGTAAGGTTCTCCAAAGCCTCTTTAGCTGTTTTTTTTCCTCCAGTCCCTGTGGTCAAGCTGATAATTGGTTTTTCTGCCCGGCACTAAAATGAAATGGTGTGTGCAGAATAATAAGCTCATGGACTTCACCTGGTCCATTATAGAGCTGAACGAAGGGCACGAGAGAGAGAGAGAGAGAGAGAGAGATTTCAAAAATCCTTTCTGACAAAGGACAGAATCAACAGATCCTGAATTTGCATTAAATAATAAACAGCTCTAAATTATTTCACTATGATTACACACCTCCACTGAGTATTCGTCTTGTACTGCAGCAGAGAACAACGTCGTGATTTTAACTGGTTTATAATTACAGTTTTAAGGTTCATTCTTGTCCCTGTTACGTTATAGCAGCTATAAACACTCGCTTTACTCTATTTTTATTTTATTTTTTATTTATTTTTATTTTTTTTTTCCGATTTTCTCCCTAATTTAGTCGTGTCCAATTCCTCCCCGTCACTAGGGGGCTCCACATTAAGGCTACTACTACCATTTAGCCAGGAGGGCCGAAGACTAAACTCGAAGTGTTTTTCGAACTGCTCGCTCACGCACCGTTAGGGGCGGAGTAACACACTCGGAGGAAAGCGCTAGCCGCTCCTTCCGCGTGCGCGAGCTCACAGACGCCCCTGATTGGCTGTATGTGATTAATGTGGGAGCACTGAGTACCTCCCACCCCTCCCCCCGAGAGAGCTCGGCCAATCAGCTCTCTCTAGACCTCCGGCTGCGAGAGGTTACAGCATCACCCGGGAACCGAACCAGCGATCTCCGGGTGATAGGGCGAGAACTTTACCACTGCACAGGCTGTACCACTCGGAGGCCGCTTTACTCTCTTTAATCTCTATCTTTACTAGAAATAACTACCATGTGACACTGATGAAGAGTGTATTGACGGGTGTAGTGATCAGTGTAATGATGAGTTTTTAACTTTCTGTACTTTGTTATAGTATTTTTGCCCCTCGGCGCCACCATTCTGCAGGACGCTGCAGTGTTTCTTCTCGTCTGCATGAGTCAGGAGTTGGTTTCGAGCGAGCGAAGCAGACTATAATGAGTTGTTTTTTTGTCGATTGATCGGTGCACTGTTGCATAAATTCAAGTTCATGTTGCCATGGAAACGCTTTCCCCTTCATTCCTGCGAGATGACTGCGGAACACTCTGATATCATCATTGTCCTCATCACCCTCTGACGTTCCGTGTCTTCTCTCCGATCGTCTCCGATCGTCCCTGTCTGTCCCACATTTTTTTAGATCGATGAGCCAAAACCACAAAGCCTCATGGGAAATGTAGTGCAACAAGAGCTTGTGTTCAGAACTAGATCCAGATGTGACTGCTGTTTGACAGTATTACTTCTGATTCATCTGGACAAATGTGTGTGTGTGTGTGTGTGTGTGTGTGTTAATTGATAATTGAGGTAATTGATAAGTTTACAGACTTTAATGAAAAATCAGTCAGAAAATATATATTTTTTAAACTGCTCAACCGGTCAGGGTTTCAGTTATAATTAAGTTATAATTTTTTATAATGATGAAATAAATAATATACATAAACAGCTAAATTATATAACAAAGTACACATCTGTTAATGCGCATAAATATGCAAATGTGAGTTTGAGTTTGAGTCGCGCCCCAGCAGCCTGATAGCAATAAGCGGCATTAATCATCAGCTAAGCTAGCTAGCTGTTTAGCTAATCGCTAATCGTCCCAGGCGGGTCAGTGGGATTTCAGCGTCTTAGGGGGTTTGCATTCCCGTTTTGTGTCTCGTTTATTTAAACCTGGTTTAATAGATTTCAGTGTTACCGTGACAACCGAATCATTTGTTCTGTATGTTTTATAAATAGTAAACATTTCCACAGAGAGAGAGAAATGGAAAGATGATTAGTGTTAGAGATGGATTGGAAATGAATTGTGTGTGTGTGTGTGTGTGTGTGTGTATGCGGTGGTTATCAGGCTGTTGTGACGTGTAATTAAAGCGGATCAGTGTGAGGATCTCGGCGGCCGGTTCCTCGCTCCTGAACCTCGCTCCTGCAGCCGGGCGACGCCTCCAGTCTGTAATTACACCTCATCACTCTCACACACTGCTCCTGATGGAGGTGACACCCTGAGACGTGTGTGTGTGTGTGTGTGTGTGTGTGTGTATTGTGTGGATTGATGATCTTTGAGATTCAGGGACTGATTGAAGTTTAATACTCTATAATTATTAAAGACACAAACACAAACAGGTCGATACACACTTCACTGAGTGTGTGTAAAAGTGTGTGTGTGTGTGTGTGTGTGATAGAGAGATGTCTAAAAGAGCAGATGGCAGTATTAAAGATGTAGAACCTGTTTCAACCTTTTTTATATCAGTTACATTTTTTAAATCTTCCTACATACAGTGGGAGCGATTCCTAACACGTGTGCCACGTTTTCTCCCGTGACACAATAAACGCGCTGGCGTTGTGTAATCATTAGTCTGTCCAGGTTGTCATGGTTACGTCAGGTTTGGTAGTTTGGAAATTAAAGTTTCGATCAGGCTTCTTAAAGTGTTATGGATAATACAGGATGTGGGCGGGGCTAATCATACAATAGAACAACTTTCTAATGACTGATATTCTCTGAGTCACGTGTTTAACTCACACGTATTAACGTCCAGGGGTCAGCTATTTCTATTATTATTATTATTATTATTATTATGATTATGGCCAGATTACTGTATATCTTGTTATGACACAAACGGTAAAGATGATCGTGCATGTGTGTGTGTGTGTGTGTGTGTGTGTGTGTGTGTGTTTGGCCAGACAATTAGCTCATTGTAGCTCAAACCCAGGCGAAATGTCACGCTCCATGGCGATGTCTGTAATTATCACAGATACAGAGCCGCAGCTCGGCGACGCATCGCAGCTCATTAGCATATTTAAAGATGCAGAACGACTTTAAATTGTTTAAAACATTTTTTTTTTATAATATTTGCAATTCATTTGAATGCAATAATGTATTTATGTAAGTGTTATTATTTTTTAACAGTTTAACAATTTTATATTAACTCAGTTTTAATTAATTAGTTTTAAAGTTATTTATTTTCATTTTAACTAATATAAATTTGTATTTTTAAAATCTAATTTGTTGCTTAGATGTTCTTTTTTTTTCTAGATCAGTTTTTAATGTGTATATATTTACTCTTGTACAAGACCTCATTTAAATATTTATTTAACATCTTAAACTTTAAAATTGAACGTCTTTTATTTTGAATCCTCTGTAAAGTCTATCTGATGTTTGTAAGATATCGGAGGCCCGTCCTCACCACTGTCTCTCTGTCTGAACTCCTGGTGCGCTGGGGATTATGGGTAATGAAGAACGGACTATGGGGACATTTATTAACGATCAAAAGGTTCGGAACTTCACCTGGTGATATTTACAGCCAATTAATTAGGATTTACACCTGGCATTTATCAATAGTCATCCCCGGGGTGTTTCTCCCTCCCTCTCTCTCTCTCTCTCTCTCTCTCTTCATTTTATCTTGTTTTTCTTTCTAGGTGTAGTTACAGTCTCTCTCTGTGTGTGTGTGTGTGTGTGTGTGTGTGTGTGTGTGTGTGTGTGTAGATGAATATGTGCAGCCAAGCGAATAGCTGATCTGATTAAGAACATTTCGAGCGTCTTGTTTATGGTGATGGATGGATCAATCGGAGTGAGAGAACGAGGAAACAGACAAACGTTCCTGCAGCTTCCAATTACTGAGATTAAACCTGACAAGTACAACAAACAGGAAACAACCTAAAGACCCCGCCCCCCTCTCTCTCTCTCTCTCTCTCTCTCTCTCTGTCTCTCTCTCTCTCTGTCTCTCTTCCTGTCTCTATTCTATTTTTGTCTTGTATCACTCTTTCTGTCTCTCCCTCTCTCTCACTCACAGACAGAAAACAGAACCAAAAACAGTCTCAGTTAAACGAATACACAGTGTAATAAATGCCAGACTTTAGCTCTGTCGCTCGTCTGCTGCTGTATTTAAAGTAAACAGGAAGTGAAGAGACAGAGTTTGGACTCAATAGTGTTTTGTTTGGAAAAGAAACTCTACAGGGATAGAAAGGTACAGGTTGAACTTTTTTCTGGATCCAGTGGTCAGAGAGGTGTTCTGTATATAATAATGATGAGGATGATGATGATGGTGGTGATGATGATGATGATGATTATAAAGGGAACTCATTTCTTCTTGATCATCTGACTATAACAGTAAAACCTCTTGATTATTTTCATTTTAATATTCCTCATAGACAAACTGGATTCCTTGAGGGTTCTTTCATGGTTCTTTGAGGGTTCTTTAGGGTTTCACCAGCGGTAGTGTGTCAGAGATGCTGGAGATGGAGAGAGCGGGGTGAGGAGGCGTGTGTGCGGTCCCTCAGTGGTGTTTCCACGGTGATGGCAGAATCGGATGTAAGAGCAGTAAGGGATGGAGGAGGGAAAGAGGGAGCGCTGTAATTACCCAGAACTCAGTGTGTGTTAGTGTGGACTGCAACATTCAACAGGTCTTCCAACTCCATTCACCATCCCTCTCTGTCTCTCTCTCTCTCCCTTGAGGTGGTCCAAAATAGAGTTGTAGTGGTGCAGGATGGAGCGATCTCCAGTGTGGAGCAGTCAGGTGCTGCAGAGGGTCAGGAGGGGACCAGCCCACTGTAGAGAGCAGTGTAATGACCGATGGTGAGCAGACAGGAGATGAACGAACAGACAGTGACCAGGTGACAGTAAATAAAAAACGTGGGAAGCTAAATGATGGGTAATACAGGGACAAAAGGGCTCGTGAATGTGAGGAGGTGGAGAGGGCTGGAGAGCCCAGAGTGGAAAAAGCACACAGAACACTCAGGAAGGTCCAGTTTCAGCAGGAGGCTCAACCACTGTAAGGGAACCGGTCTCACTGGAGGGGTTAAATAACATGGGTGGGGCAGGGACACATCAGTCTTAGAGAAAGGTGAAGGCTCTAAGGATGAAGATTTTGGAGAGGACAGGTTTTTTGATATATCAGATATCAGTGTGTCGTGTTTTGGAGAAGATCAGCAGCTCTACAGTATACACTCGATGATATAAACGAATACTTGAGAAAAAACATACAAAAAATCATTGAAGATCATTTTACTGATGTTCAAAATTTATAGCATCAGTAGGAAAATTGCAGCGCACCGCAAACTGTGATCTACTGAGCAAAAAAAAGAGATGACGCTTAAAAGATCACACAGCGAAATGGCGGCGGTCTCGTGTAATACAGAAACGAAGACATCACACTGGGTGCTTTCTGTTCTCTGTAATGCACTTTACATCTGTTTCTCTTCTCTTCTTTTACTTTCTCTAATGGATAATTTAAAAATAGGCTCCTTAAACATGAATGCTGGCAGAGACAGACAAATAAGAGCAGTAGTAGGAGACTTTATAACACTAAAGAACATTGATGTTGTCGTCCTACAGGAGACACATAGTGACCAAGCCTGGGACTGAGTGGGCCATGTGGTGGGAAGGGAGACTTTTCCTACGTCACGGCTCCAACGTCAGTGCCGATAGTTATTAATAAAGCAGTGGGCACGAGCGAGTTGAAGTTACAGAATTAGTGAAAGGTTGAGTTTTAATTGTAAAAGGAGAAATAAAAAAGAAAGTTTTTACTTTTTAAAATGTGTACGCCCCCAAAGATGGGAGCGAGAGAGTCCAACTTTTCAATAGAGTTAAAAAATAAAATACAAAAACTGGAATTAAATCCACAACAGTACTGGGAGGGGACTGGAACTGCACTGTAGACTTCACCCTAGACAGAAACGGAGAGGGAGAAAAAACTACTATAAGAAAATACACATGGGTCAAGGTTAACAATACAGAGATCACTGCAGCGAGACTGGACAGGTTCTATATCACCAAATCCCACAGAAATAACGTCCACAAAGCAACCATCTTCCCCACCGGCTTCTCTGATCATCATCTGATTAGCATAGAGCTAATGATACCAAACACAAAAAGGCAGAGCTCATACTGGCGTCTTAATATAAAACTATTACAGGGTGAGATCTTTTATGAAAATTTTTAAGTTTATGGAATGAATGGAAAGATAAAAAAGGGAATTTTAGCAGTTTGGTCTCTTGGTGGAAGGTGGGGAAAAATCAAATAGGAAAAGTCTGCAGAACCTACACTGAGCACACATTAGAGCTTTTAAACCACTACAAAAGAACTCGAGACAGAAATCAACCAAACAGGGAGCAAAATGGTCAGCAAGAAGAACATCAGAATGGGCCGTCTTCTGGAAGGGAAAAGAAGAGCTCTGAGCTCCTTCCTCCACGAACAAGCCAAAACAGCCCTGATCAGACATCGCATCTCCTGCATCAAGGACATGGATGCTCCCAGTACTCCAACTAGTAGAAGGCCTTAACTATAACACACCTGTTCGTGCTTAACCCTAATGAAATGGACTTATCAGTCACAAAACATCTTTCAGTATCAGTCCGTACTTAAAGCCTGGAAATCAACGATAAAGACGAGCAGGGCTGACGCACAACTGTTTTAAAGTGCAGATGAAGAGCCACTATTTCACACCCCGCTCATAAACACCAGGATGCTATCATCAACTTTCATTCGACAGCGCTTCCAGAGAGCAGGAATCACCAGGATTAAGGATCTCAGGAATGAAATGGAGTGGAAGACAGCAGGCAAACTGTGTACAGAAACTGGACTAAAATCAAGCCGTCTAATAGAGAGATCTTTGGGGCGAGGTGATATCAGCACTGCCCTCCCAACTTCTTTAGGGCAAACCCTAGAGAGCATCAGC
>NC_071110.1:33555000-33572500 GCF_024256425.1 Clarias gariepinus | reverse complement strand
TCAGCTCAGACCGAGGGGAATTCTCCTGTAAGTGGATTTCATTTGTCGCCCATTTGTGTCCAATTAAGGCCAATTTTCTGAAGCAGAGTTCTGAATCCTCGTCCAAGAACACTTCCTGTTCCAGTCTTTATCAGGGACGAGTGCAGATCTGTCCGCTTTTATTCATCAGTCAGGGCAGTTCAGTGAAAAAAAAATAGGTTTATCTGACTCTCAGTCGGCTCTGCGTCTGTGGACTACAGGATGCAGACGGGGTCAAAGGTCACATCTTTACTTCCTGTCCGAAGAAATGTTTTTCAGCTCAGAAGGAGAAATGATTCCAATAAACCAAAAGAGAAAAACACGGCTTTATAGTCGACGTTTCTACACTAAATGAGTCAGATATTTTAATGAAGCTCACTAATCTAACTAAACCAACTAACTAATTCAGTTCAGAGGTTTTGGAGTCAACAAGACGAATCGCAAAAGTCAGTCAGGTTTCTCAGAGATTTGGTTATTAAATATAGATGTTGTTGATTTTGTTGATGTTGTTCGCATGCGGGTGACCCATCAGTAAACGGGTTTCGTTGTTTCTGTATCAGTGATGGTTTCCGCGTGGCCGAGGCGCTAGCCCGAGTCTGGCCCCTCCTCCTTCCTCATCCCGCCTTTAGGGCCGGCAGTGGCAGAGTGAGTTTGTAAGGGCCGAGGGTTAAGGGCTTTGCCCAGGGGTCTAACCTGGTGAAGGCGGGGCCCAAACCCTTACCATCCAATCAGCAGACCAATAGCCTTAACCACCTGAGCTACCACCACTGCCCCCTATAGGTGTGTCTGGGGATAATAAAACGCTGTAAGTGACACAGCAGCACTGAAGTTATTTTTGAGTTTGTGTTTGATGGGATCTCAGCGTGATCACACTCACATTTGGAAGCTGTAAAAGAAACTGGTGTGTGTGTGTGTGTGTGTGTGAGCTTTATGGAGGGTGTGTTTGTGTTCTAACTGTGGTTATGCGTGACTTTGGGAAATGATGAGCACGTCAGAGAGAGAGAGAGAGAGCACGAAACTGTTTTAACTAGCAGCACATTTCCATCACACACACACACACACAGACACAGAGTTAATTGAAAACTGATTATGATGTCATGTGTGTGTGTGTGATGTGTAAAGAACCACAAATAGACATGAGGACCAGACTGACACACGCGCGGGAACAGAGGGACGCTGTATGCGATCAGCGTGATGCCTTCACTCCGTCCTTCACTCCACTCTTTTCTTACATGAGAGAACGAGAGAGTGCGAAAGAGAGAGAAGTTTCCCTCTCTCTCCTGCTGGCAGAAATAAAAAGAGAACAGACGTCCCTGCTGTTTAATTTTGTTGCTATCGCTCTTTTGTATCCGTAGCAACGCTGGCTTTTCACCATGACTCACAGAGAGAATAAAAAGACAACAAAAAGAGAGAGAGAGAGAGAGAGAGAGAGAGAATAATCTTTCAGTGCTGAAGCATCAGGAAATGGAACCCCGGGTCACGATGATGAACCCATCCATCACAGAACGCTTCCTTCCTCTCGTTGTGGTTCTCCCTCATCACCGCACTTTGTTCTCTCTGTCTATCCCAGCCTGAGCTGCTCCGCCGAGGTTCCGCCGTGAAATAGCGCTGACACAAATATTCTCCAAACGCAAAAACTCATCCATGACCTTTGACCTTGACTGCGCTCCTCTTCCTCTTCCTCACTTTTTCTGTCTTGTTCTTTAGAGGTTTTAGAATTCTGGAATTTCCCGTTCCATTCCCTCAGGTGATTCAGCCACATAATAAAGTTATCTTTTAAAACACCAAACAGCCCGTGTGTAGGGTTCTGATAAAGCTGTACATACAGATCTAGAACATCTCGGAACGCAGTACTCAGCTCTGGAGCCTCTTAGACGACTTCGGAATCCTACCTAGCGGTGCCGGGGAGTTACGAGTCCTCACCAGTGCTTTTCTTACATGTTGTTCCCGGTTCTGGAAATTCTTTAAACCAAACATCTCATCAGCAAATCTAGGACTTTTTGGAACCTGACACATAATGACACACCCGTATGTGAAGTTCATGCTGAGCTCTAGAACTTGAAGTTAAGCTTACACAGTACGATATGCAGTGTAATGCTTAATTCTTCACATATCCCAGCTTCTTGTTGGTAGGCAGGGGTCAGAGCCCAGGGTCAGCCATTTTACGGCGCCCCTGGAGCATAAAGGGTTAAGGGCCTCGCTCAAGGGCCCAACAGCGGCAACCTGGTGGAGATGGGGCTCGAACCACTGATCTTCCGATCCGTAACTCACACACTGAGCCACCACCGCCCCAGTGAAGCTGAAGACAGTACTTGGGCTTCTAAGATGCAGCTTCCATTTGTACAATTTCATAAGAAGCCATTTTATCCAGCTGGTTCTGGAATCTATCAGTTTTGGAGAACTTCTAGAACCTCTTCTTCACGTCAAGTCAGGTGAAGTGAAGATGGCTTTTATTGTCATTTCACCCCTATACAGGGTTGTGGGTTCAGTGAGCGTTTTTTATGTAAAAAATCAGTTTAAAATGGATGGATTTTTTGGTCACGTCCCAAACAGACCAACACGACTCCAAAACAAACTTTTTTCTGGTTCTGCGCCTCTCCAGTGTAAAGGGCTCCGGAGCGCCGAGTCGAAGGGTGGGTTCAGGGCCCAAACTCAAGAGTTCGTAAAGCAGTGAAGAGTCTCGAGGTGTCTAAAGTGTTTCATTATATTGTGGCGTGGGCGGGGTTTTGATGGGCTACCATCATGCTTTGCGGGAGGGATTGTTTTGTGTTCACCCTGTTGGGAAAAGGTGTTTAAGTTAGTGGCTTCGGCCAGAGGTGTGTGTGTGGTTGAGGTGTGTTTCATGGAGGTTGGATGTGATTGTCTTGGTGTTTACTTTCTGAAGAGCAATAAATTACTCCCAGCCATTTGCATTGGGCAGCAAAGTAGCTCACTCGTCTCTCCAAGTTCCTGCGTGGCGGTGAAAATCGCTACATTTGGTGTCAGAAGTGGGATGGAGAGAAGCGGGTTGAAGCGCACCCCGGAGGAAATCCGGAGGATTCAGGAGGGTCGCCGAGTAGCAGATCATTCCTCCAGCGACGCAGCGCAGGAGCGAGCTACAGCTTTGAGCGCCGCCAGCCGGCGAGGCGACATGCAGCTGCGCCTGCCTGCCTACAACGGCGCCGTCGAGCCGCACGCGTTGGGTCCTCGCCCAAGTGGAGCTAGCCGCCGACTACGCGGGTTGGTCCCCGGCGGAAACCGCCGTCCGGGTGGCCCTTTCGCTGGAAGGCGACGCGCTCCGGGCGTTGGAGGACCTCCGGGCTGATGAGCGGAAGGACTGGGCGAAGCGGCGGGAGTCGCTCCACTTCCGGTTCGGCACGGGTGACCGTAGGGAGGCTGCGTGCGAAAAGCTAGCGACTCGCGAGCGGCGCGCCTCCGAGCCACTGGGGGCGTTTGCTATGGACTTAAGATCTCTCGCGCGCCGGGGCTACCCAGAATTTGAGCACGCCCAGCAGGAGGAGCTAGCTCGTCGCGCGTTCCTTCGGGGAATCCGGCCGTTACGGCTGCGCGAGCACATCCGGTTAGCGGCACCGGCTTCCCTCTCTGAGGCGCTGCGCGAGGCCGAGCGCGCCGAGCCCATCATGGCTGAACACCACGGCAGAAGAGCGGAGCGATCTCCCGTGGCTCGGCTAGGCCTCGACTCAGCCTCCGAGTTTCCGCGACGACGCCGAGGCCAGGGACCGGCGGACTACAGCTGCAACGTTCTTCGGCCCGAGGACAGCGTACCCCAGCAGCCGTTAAACTAGCTCCGGGGGGCGCTGAGGGGAAGCCGCCTCCCACAGCCGTTTTTGTTTTCCCAACTGCTGGATGTAACTTCCGGTCGGGACGTTTAGGGAATCGCGTGGGTGTGTACGTGGACTGTGGCCTGGACGACGTTTCGCTGCGGGCGCTCGAGGACACCGGCTCTACAGTTTCGCTGCTGCGCTGGGGCCTATTGGGGCGCGGCGAGCGCGGTTGTATGCTGCCGGAACCAGCGTTGAACATTCGCACCGTGTCGGGGAGTTACCTGAAGATACGGGGCTGTCGCACAGTGCGAATAAAAGTAGGTGCAGTCATTCTTTCTCATCCATTCTTTGAGGCAGACATAGAGGATGATTGTATTTTGGGGTTAGACATTTTGCAAAGGTGGGGCGCGGTACTGAATCTCGCGGACGGCACTCTGTGCGGTAACTTCGGGTTAGCTAGGCTGCTAGTGCCCAAAGCGCAGCCGGACGTGTTAGTAGCACGCACCAGGGGGGCGGAACTTCCGGTGGACGCGCCAGGTAAACATCCGGTAGCCGACCGAGTGAGGATAATGGCCGAGCTGATAGAGCGTAGCAGTGTGGGGCTAAGTCCGACACAGACCGACACCGTGAAGTCTCTTTTGCACGAGTTCGCGGACATTTTCGCGGTAGACGAGCGCGAGTGCACTCATACCAACTTGGTGCAGCACACCATAGATACGGGTAACGCAGCTCCTGTGCGGCTACATCCGAGAAGGCTCCCGTTAGCTAAACGGGCTATCGCCGAGCAGACGCTGCGGGAGATGGCCGACTCGGGCGTCATAGAGCCAGCGTCCGGGCCGTGGTCTTCGCCGGTTGTGCTTGTGCGGAAGAAAGACGACTCGTGGCGGTTTTGTGTGGATTACCGGCGGTTAAACGAGGTAACGCGCAAAGATTCTTATCCGTTACCGCGAATAGATGATGCGCTTGAACACGTTGCGGGCTCGGCGTGGTTTAGCTCGCTGGATTTGCGTAGCGGGTATTGGCAGGTAGAACTCGCCCCGGAAGCACGTCCTAAAACGGCGTTCTCGATCGGACAGGGGCTGTGGCAATTTCGACGCATGCCATTTGGCCTATGTAACGCTCCAGCTACGTTCGAACGCTTGATGGAGAAAGTATTGGCAGATATTCCTCGCAACCGGTGTGTCGTGTATTTAGACGATTTACTGGTGCACGGCAAGGAATTTGGGGTCGCGTTAGCTAACCTACGGGAGGTATTTTTAGCCATCCGGCGGGCGAACTTGCGGCTTAATCCCAAAAAGTGTCAGCTGTTGCGGCGAGAGACCGTATTTTTGGGACACGTGATTAGCGCCCAGGGGATTGCCACGGATCCAGCCAAAATTGCTGCGGTACAGAACTGGCCTGAACCGGTAAATGTGTCGCAGCTACGCACCTTTCTCGGGTTAGCCTCGTACTATCGCCGGTTCGTAAAGAATTTTGCCACGATCGCCAGCCCGCTACACGAGCTCACGAGAAAGAACCAGTCGTTTCGCTGGGACTGGGTGCACGCGCGAGCGTTCACCCAGTTACGGGAAGCTCTGGTTACGTCGCCTGTTCTAGAATATCCGGACGCGTCCCGTATGTTTATCCTCGACACGGACGCAAGCGATGTAGGCCTGGGGGCCGTCCTGTCTCAGGTGTCCGAGGGCCAAGAGCGTGCTATCGCCTACTTCAGCCGCGCGTTGTCTGGACCGGAGAGGAACTACTGCGTCACGCTGCGCGAGCTGTTAGCGGTCGTCACGGCTCTTAAGCATTTTAGGCCGTATTTATATGGGCAGTCTTTCTTGCTGCGGACCGATCACACTTCGTTAGTGTGGCTGCTTAGCTTCAAAGAGCCTGAAGGACAGTTAGCGCGCTGGCTTGAGCGGTTGCAAGATTACGATTTTATCGTTCAGCACCGAGCAGGGAAACTGCATGCTAACGCCGATGCTTTGTCCTGCCGGTCGTGTAGCAACGAGCGCTGTCGGCACTGCGAGAGGTTAGAAGCGCGCGCGGGTGATTGCGACGTCGAGCACTTTTCGAACCTCGTGAGTCAGAACAGTCTTCCTGCACAGTCCTCCGGAGCCCCCGTCGGTAACCAGCCGTCCGAGCCGGCGTGCAGCCGAGTTACTGCGGTGCCTAAACCATCGCCTATAGCCGTTGCGCCGGTGCCGCAGCTGGACTGTGAACAGTTAATCGCCGAGCAGGAGAAGGACCCGGCGCTGCAGCAGGTATTAGGTTGGGTTAAAGCGGGCCGGAGACCGGAGTATAACGCGGTCGCCCACCTGGGCCTAGAGGTAAAAGCGCTCCATTCGCAGTTCGACAGACTATCGTTGCGGGGGGGCCTACTCTATCGCCACTGGGAGCGGCCGTGCGGCGCTGGCGAGTATTTTCAGCTGCTGGTGCCGCGGACTTTGCGGACACGGGTGTTAGGGATGGTTCATGGACACGCGGGCGCGGGACACTTCGGCGTAACAAAAACTTTGCGGCGGCTGCGCGCTCGTTTCTATTGGCCGGGCTGCCACACTGATAACGAACTCTTTGTGCACCGATGCGACGTCTGCACGGCAAAGAAGGGCCCTACCCAGCGTTCGCGAGCACCCCAAGACTTTCGGGTGGGGGCACCTATGGAGCGTATGGGCGTGGACATTCTCGGGCCGTTTCCCATTTCCGATCGCGGGAACCGGTATGTGCTGGTGGCCATGGACTACTTCACCAAGTGGCCGGAGGCGTTTGCCGTTCCTGACCAGAGCGCTTCCACCACGGCTCGAGTGCTGGTGGATGAGGTGTTCAGCCGGTTCGGCGCCCCGGAGCAGTTGCACAGCGATCAGGGGCGTAACTTCGAGGCGGAGGTGTTTGCGGCAGTGTGCGAGCGCCTCGGGGTGAAAAAGACCCGCACCACGCCCCTTCATCCGCAGAGTGACGGCCTCGTGGAGCGTTTCAACCGGACACTCACTACCCAGCTCGCCGTGCTTACCAGCGCCCGGCAGAAGGATTGGGACGAACATCTGCCCCTCGTGCTGTGGGCCTATCGCACCGCAGTGCAGGAGTCTTCACAGCTGACGCCAGCGGCGTTAATGTTCGGTCGCGAATTGCGCACGCCCGTGGACCTGGTGTTCGCCCCCCCTCCACAAGTGGATTTACCTACGAAGCCGGGGTTGGATTATTTTTGTTCGCTAAGAGACAAACTGTTCCGTGTCCACGAGTTAGCGCGTAGACACTTGGCGGACGCTGGTGTTAAACAGCGCCGCGTGTATGACACCCACAGCCGGGGACGAGACTTTGCTACTGGGGAGCAGGTTTGGGTGTATTCCCCTGGAAGGAAAAGGGGGCTTTCCCCTAAGCTTATGTCTCACTGGGTGGGGCCCTGCACGGTACTGGCCCAGCTCTCTGACGTAGTCTACCGGGTGCGGTTGACGGGGCGGTCGCGAGTGGTCGTGCTCCACCGGGACCGTCTCGCTCCTTATCAGCCCAACGCCAGCGAGATATCGAACTCTGTGGAGGCCGGGCCGCCTCAGGAGGACGGTTGCAACCCTCCTTCCTCTGCAAAGAGACTCTGGCGTTCACAACGCCAGCGCCGACCACCAGCACGCCTCCTAGACTGAGTTCGCCATGATGACCGGGGACGGTCACAGCTCGGGTGGGGGCAGTGTGGCGTGGGCGGGGTTTTGATGGGCTACCATCATGCTTTGCGGGAGGGATTGTTTTGTGTTCACCCTGTTGGGAAAAGGTGTTTAAGTTAGTGGCTTCGGCCAGAGGTGTGTGTGTGGTTGAGGTGTGTTTTATGGAGGTTGGATGTGATTGTTTTGGTGTTTACTTTCTGAAGAGCAATAAATTACTCCCAGCCATTTGCATTGGGCAGCAAAGTAGCTCACTCGTCTCTCCAAGTTCCTGCGTGGCGGTGAAAATCGCTACAATATTATTTATTGATTTTTGGGTTTATATACAGTATATGCACAAACACACACACACACACACACACACACACACACACAGAGTGCATCTTTCTGTTTCCTATCAAAGGTCAAGGACTCTTCTATTGACTTTCCATGACAGGTTAGAGAGTTGTGTGTGTGTGTGTGTGTGTGTGTGTGTGTGTGTGTGTGTGTGTGTGTGTGCATGCGCATGCAATGGGATTAGAGAGGATATCCTAATAGGATGTCGCGGTATTGAACATAAGATGAGCTTCACCACCATCAACAGGATACCAGGACCCACTGCACACACACACACACACACACACACTGAAAGACCCCATGTCTTGTGAAAAACAGTTCTCTGTTTATCTGAATTTGTCCAGAGGTCAAGGATATACACACACTTGTGTGTGTGTGTGTGTGTGTGTGTGTGTGTGTGTGTGTGTGCTTGTTGGTTGAGAAGAGACAGCCTCAGCAATCTGTTCAAACACACTCCCACATAAATCTCTGACACACACACACACACACAGACATTGTAGTTTAGTCGAGTGTTTTCTTTACCTCCTGTACGATACCATTTTGTCACCATTGTTCAAAAAGTTTCCATAGAAACAACAGGAACACACTAGTGGCACCTCTCTTTCTCTCTCTCTCTCTCTCTCTCTCTCTCTCTCTCTTTCTCTCTCTCTCTCTCTCTCTCTTTCGCACACACACACACACACACACACACACACACACACACACACACACACACACAGAAAGAGCTGCTCAAGGTGAAATTAAGGACTAATTTCCAGACCTGTGTAATGTTCTTGTGGTAAGAGGTTTAGTTTGTGTGTGTGTGTGTGTGTGTGTTTTCTGCCCATCACACAGAAAACTTGTTGCTTGTGTAGTGGGTGTGGCCAAGCTTGCACTGTGGCAGGTCACATGACTAGGACACGTCTGTGTGTAGCAAAGGGTTTAAAACTGTGCAGACACAGACTAAGAAGTTACAGACTAATAATATGATTATGCAGACTAAGCAGACGCAGACACAGATGCAGACAGACTGAGCAGATGCAGACTGAGCAGACGTAGACACAGACTGAGCAGACACAAAGAATAAGCAGACACAGACTGAGCAGAAACAGACACAGACACAGACTGGGCAGACGCAGACACAGACTGAGCAGACGCAGACTGAGCAGACGCAGACTGAGAAGACGCAGACACAGACTGAGCAGACACAGACTGAGCAGACACAGACTGAGCAGACACAGACTGAGCAGACTGAGCAGACGCAGACACAGACTGAGCAGACACAGACTGAGCAGACTGAGCAGACGCAGACACAGACTGAGCTGACGCAGACACAGACTGAGCTGACACAGAGACAGACTGAGCAGACTGAGCAGACACAGACTGAGCAGACACAGACACAGACTGAGCTGACACAGACACAGACTGAGCAGACTGAGCAGACACAGACTGAGCAGACACAGACTGAGCAGACTGAGCAGACACAGACTGAGCAGACACAGACACAGACTGAGCAGACACAGACACAGACTGAGCAGACTGAGCAGACGCAGACACAGACTGAGCAGACACAGACACAGACACAGACTGAGCAGACACAGACTGAGCAGACTGAGCAGACACAGACTGAGCTGACACAGACACAGACTGAGCTGACACAGACACAGACTGAGCAGACTGAGCTGACACAGACTGAGCAGACACAGACAGAGCAGACTGAGCAGACGCAGACACAGACTGAGCAGACGCAGACACAGACTGAGCAGACACAGACTGAGCAGACGCAGACACAGACTGAGCAGACGCAGACACAGACTGAGCAGACGCAGACACAGACTGAGCAGACGCAGACACAGACTGAGCAGACACAGACTGAGCAGACGCAGACACAGACTGAGCAGACAGAGACTGAGCAGACGCAGACACAGACTGAGCAGACACAGACTGAGCAGACGCAGACACAGACTGAGCAGACACAGACTGAGAAGACTAAACTGGGAATTAATATTAATGAATAAAAGTTAATGAATCTGTCTTCTGTTTTTTTTTTTACATGATTCCTGATTGATCTCACATCAAAGGTAAGACTGTGTTTTGTTTGTTTTTCTTCTTCATGTCTCTTTGGATATTTGAAAACACACATTTGTAAATATGTCACACTGCAGCTGATAAATCATTCTAATTTGCATTGACTCCTCCCACTTTTCCATAAAAAACAGCTCTAAATCTAATATTTGTTAAGACAAAGCTATCAATTAAACAAACATCTCGACTGACACACACACACAGACACACACACACACATGACGTCCTGAAGATATTATATATATATATATATATATATATATATATATATATATATGTGTGTATATATATATATATATATCTACACATGAAGAGTGGAAAGGCTGTTGGTCCTGATGACATACCTGTGGAGGTATGGAAGTGCTTAGGAGAGGTGGCAGTAGAGTTTTTGACAAGTTTGTTTAACAAGATCTTGGAGAGTGAGAGGATTCCAGAGGAATGGAGGAGAAGTGTATTGGTGCCAATTTTTAAGAACAAGGGAGATGTGCAAAGCTGTGGCAATTATAGAGGTATAAAGCTAATGAGCCAGACAATGAAGCTGTGGGCAAGAGTAGTGGAAGCTAGGTTAAGGGCAGAGGTGAGCATTTGTGAGCAGCAATATGGTTTTATGCCTAGAAAGAGTACATCAGATGCAGTATTTGCTTTGAGGATGCTGGCGGAGAAGTACAGAGAAGGTAACAGGGAGTTGCATTGTGTCTTTTTAGATTTAGAGAAAGCGTATGACAGGGTGCCAAGAGAGGAGCTGTGGTATTGTATGAGGAAGTCTGGAGTGGCAAAGAAGTATGTTAGAGTGGTGCAGGACATGTATGAGAGCTGTAAGACAGTGGTGAGATGTGCTGTAGGTGTGACAGAAGAGTTCAAGGTGGAGGTGGGTCTGCATCAAGGATCGGCTCTAAGCCCCTTTTTGTTTACTCTGGTGATGGACAGGATGACAGATGAGGTTAGACAGGAGTCTCCATGGACTATGATGTTTGCAGATGACATTGTGCTTTGTAGCGAGAGCAGGGAACAGGTGGAGGAAAATTTGGAGAGGTGGAGGTATGCTCTGGAAAGCAGTGGAATGAAGGTTAGCCGCAGCAAGACGGAATACATGTGTGTAAATGAGAGGGACCCAGGAGGATCGGTGAGGCTACAGGGAGCAGAGGTAAAGAAGGTGCAGGATTTTAAGTACTTGGGGTCAACGGTCCAGAGCAACGGAGAGTGTGGAAAGGAGGTGAAGAGGCGGGTACAGGCAGGTTGGAATGGGTGGAGAAAAGTGTCAGGTGTGTTGTGCGATAAAAGAGTATCAGCGAGAATGAAAGGAAAGGTGTACAGGACAGTGGTGAGACCAGCGATGCTCTACGGCTTAGAGACAGTGGCGCTGAAGAAAAGACAGGAGGCAGAGTTGGAGGTAGCAGAGCTGAAGATGTTGAGGTTCTCTTTGGGAGTGACAAGGATGGATAGGATCAAGAATGAGTTTATCAGAGGGACAACCCACGTTAGATGTTTTGAAGATAAAGTCAGAGAGGCCAGATTGAGGTGGTTTGGACATGTTCAGAGGAGAGATTGTGAATATATCGGTAGAAGGATGCTGAGGTTGGAACTGCCAGGCAGGAGGTCTAGAGGAAGACCAAAGAGGAGATTTATGGATGCAGTGAGAGAGGACATGAAGTTAGTTGGTGTGAGAGAAGAGGATGCAGAGGATAGGGTTAGATGGAGGCAGATGATTCGCTGTGGCGACCCCTGAAAGGGAACAGCCCAAAGACAAAGAAGAAGATATATATATATACACACACACACACACACACACACACACACACACGGTACATCAGATGGTATACCTTTGCCAGATTTTTCTTTTAAATTTGTAATTAATCAGGTTTTGCAAATTTAAAGTGCGATGTGAGAACACCGGAACATTCAGATATTGATATTTTCCTTTATGACAAAATCCTTACATCTCTCTCTCTCTCTCTCTCTCTCTCAGTTTTTGGATGTTTTTGTCTCCCCCCTTCTCTCTCTCCATTCTGTCGTCTCTCTGCCTCAAATGACCCATATCTGCGGTTAGAAATGGAAAAAGAGGGGGAAAGATTAAAAAAAAGAAAGAAAAATATCTAAAAACAGAACAAGGACAGAAAGATGAGGGCGAAAAGGACGGAGAGAGAGACAGAGACAGAGAGAGAGAGAGAGAGAGAGGAAATATAAAAGACACATGTTAAAAAGACTTATGTTGTTAGCAACAAACAAATCATTTTGTCCTCTTGTATGAGATTATAAAATAAAATGAATATAAAAATAACATTTAATCTGTGAGACGTGATGAGAATATCATTTAATATAAAGATCCGTTTAATATCTCATATATATATAATTAGATATAAAAATAAATCAGTGGCACTGAAAACTACATTCAATATATCCTGGTTTAATACACACACACACACACACACATACACACACACATACACATACACACACACACATACACACACACACGCACACACACACACACACACACACACACTTATCTCAAGGTGGAAATTGGAAATGCGTTCCCTCTCCCTGTTCCCCCGACGCTCTCTCTCTCTCTCTCTCTCTCTCTCTCTCTCTCTCTCTCTCTGTATCAGCCACTCACAGCGCTTTTTTATTTCTGCTTATTAAAATGAAACAGTGTTTTTGTTTCTGTCTGTTTGCAACCACTCCATATCTCTCTCTGTCTCCTGTCTCTCTGTATCTCTCTACCTCTCTCTCTCTCTCTCTCTCTCCGTCTCTCTCTCTGTCTCTCTCTCTCTCTCTCTCTCTCTCTCTCTCCATCTCTCCACACCACTGAAATCCTGCAATTCAGTAAAAAAAAATCTAATAAAATGCTTCCATTTCCCCGAGGCTGCTGTTTTCACCTTCTCTTTCTCCTTCTCTTCTGTAAAGTAATAAAAATAAAAAATAAAAAAGTAATTTCTTTCTTTTAAAAAAACTTGATGTCATTATAAAAAGTAAACGTTGAAGAAAACCTAAATGTTTGAATTGAGTACCTGAGCACCGTGTCTGTGACCAGAACCGAACCATCACGCTTCAGAACCCCTTAAACATTCATGGAACCATCAAGGAACCCTTTATTGTAAGAGTGTAGCAGGTTTTAGAGATTATAAAGAAGATACTAAGCAAAAACCTAGAGTCTGTACAACACACTCATCCAGGTCCCACACGCACACATACACAAACACACACACACTTAGAACAAAGGGTTCCTCATGGGTTCTCCGAGGGTATTCCTGCTATTTGGTATCTTTCCTATTGTTCCTATTTCACAGCATGATGTACAGATTAGATGCAGAGTGTCAGAGTGAAAGAAAGAGAGACAGAGAGAAAAACAGGAAAAGCAAGAGAGAGACAGACAGAAAGGGGGAGAGAGAGAGAGATAGGCTGATGGACAGATCTGTTTATTTCTCTTTCATCTCTCACATAAAAGCTATAAAACGGTTATAAAGGCGTCAGAGGGAGATTAAACTCCCGCTCTGTTTGTCAAACACACGTGTAGGAACACAAATAGATGGAAAGCGGTGTGTTTGTACAGTCTGGGTACACAACACACACACACACACACAGACACACACACACACATACACACACACACTCATTGTCCCTCAAGTAAAGTGCATTAGGCTACCAAAAAGGAAGTGATGGAGAGCCCGTGCATTCTGTCTCGTGATAGTGCATATCCGTTTCCGTGATAGTGATTTTGATGTTGATGATGATGATGATGATGATGATAATGATGATGTTAATGGTGATGATGATGGTAATGACATTGGTGTTGATGGTGATGATGTTAATGTTAATAGTAATGGTGATTAAGCAATTTCCTGGGATTAATAAAGTTCTTTGTTTCTTGAATCTTAATGTTAATGATGATGATTATGGTGATAATGATGAGGATGATGTTAATGGTGATGATGATGGTGATGGTAATGATGATGGTGATGATAAAGATGTTGACGGTGATGATGGTGATGAGAATGGTGATGATGATGGTAATCATGATGGTGATAATGATAATGGCGATGATGGTGATGATGTTAAAGGTGATGATGATGATGTTAATTGTGTTGATGATGATGGTGATGTTGATGATGATGATTGTGATGATGGTGATGGTGGTGGTGGTGATGATGGTAATGATGATGGTGTTGATGGTGATGATGGTATTGATGATGATGATGATGAAAGTGCTGATGGTAATGATGATGGTAATGGTGATGCTGGTGATGATGATTGTGATGATGGTGATAATGATGGTGATGATGATGATGATGGCAGTAATGATGAAGATGATGATGGTAATGATGAAGGTGATGATGGTGGAGATGGTGGTGGTGATGATAATGATGTTGATGTGATGATGGTGATGGTGGTGGTGATGATGATGATGATGATGATAATGATGTTGACGGTGATGATGGTGATGATGGTGGTGGTGATGGTGATGATGATGATGATGATGTTGACGGTAATGATGGTTATGGTGGTGGTGATGGTGATGATATTGATTATGTTGATGATGGTGAATGTAATGATGGTGATGATGATGATGATAATGATGATGATGGTGGGGATGATGGTGATGATGGTGATATTGATGATGATGGCGATGATGATGATGCTGGTAATGATGGTGATGAAATTGATGATGATAATGATGGTGATGATGGTGATGATGGTGATGATAATGATGGTGGTGGTGATGATGATGATGATGGCGATAATGATGAAGATGGTGATGATGATGATGGTAATGATGATGGTGGAGATGATGGTGGTGGTGATAATGATGGTGATGATGATGGTGGAGATGATGGTGGTGGTGATAATATTGATGGTGGTGGTGATGAGAATGATGTTGTTGATGGTGGTGGTGATGATGATGAGGATGGTAATATTGATGGTAATAATATTGATGATAATGGCGATGATGATGGTGGTGATGATACTGATGATGATAATGATGATAGTGATGATGATGATGATGATAATGATGATGATGATGATGGTGGTGGTAATGATGATGGTGATGATGATGATGATATTGATGGTGACGATGTGATGATGAAGATGGTGATGATGAAGATGATGATGATGGTGGTGGTAATGATGATGGTGATGATGATGATGATATTGATGGTGACGATGTGATGATGAAGATGGTGATGATGAAGATGGTGGTGATGAAGATAATGATGGTGATGATGGTGATGGTGGTGATGATAATGATAAAGATGATGGTGGTGATGATGATGGTGATGATGATGATGATGATGATAATGATGATGGTGATGATAGTGATGATGGTGAGATGATGGCGATGATGGTGATGACCATGGTGACGGCAGCATCACCGAGACAGACTGCTCCCTAAGGCACGCTACATTACTCTAAACTGAGAGGAATAACCTGATTCTTGATCCGAGCAGAACATTTCTGAGTGGTGTGGCGATAGTCAGTGATAGAAGCAGGACATGCAGATCCAGAACTGGTTCTTGAACGATGCTTCATGACCCCCAGGAGAGCTGAGTTTTGGAGAACGCCAGGGCTCTCCGCTTTAATGAAGCCGTTAAATCTTGTGTGTGTGTTGGGGGAGGGAGGGGGGCTGTGTAGAAGGAAAAGAAAAGAAAAAAATGACAAAAACAGACAAATAACACACTCTCTCTCTCTTTCCTTCTCTCACTCTCTCATTCACAGTTTCTCAAATATTTAAAGGAAATAAATAAGTGGAATAATACCAGAACACATTTTGTGCATGAGTGTGTGTGTGTGTGTGTGTGTGTGTGTGTGTGTGTGTGTGTTAGACTGAAGCTTAGTGCAGACTTTAAACCACAGACATGTAATTAGAGAGAGCAGTGTGTATGCAACATTAATTAAAATCATCAAAGTGTAATCAAACCAGAGAGAGAGAGAGAGAGAAGATAAATTCGTCTGTAGTTTTTAACATGTTTGTCGCTCTGCATATCGACGCCGTCTGATGATTTATGCGTTTAAAATCACCAGCTTTGTTGGAAAGAAGATAAAAATACCAGAAATCACTGAGACACTCTAATAGATTCCTCCAGCGGGGACAAATCCAGTGTGTGTGTGTGTGTGTGTGTGTGTGTGTGTGTGTGTGTAGATACTGTATTCCAAAAGAGTGAAGGTGAAGACAAAAAAACAGAGAAAATTCCAAAAACCTGTCTGCAGCTTCTTAAAGCGCATTTCATTACGGGACAGAAAAAGAATTACAGTCAGCATCTGGCGGAAACATCTGCACTGAGCATCGATCTCAGGAGCTGATCCCAGTCCAGGGTGATGCGTCTCCCAGGCTGAAGGAGGTTCTTCAGAGGAGATCAGGTGTACGGACATGTGTACGGGCAAAAAAACACAGGAAATAAACAAATAAATAAGTGATTATTAAACATTTCCTCATGCATGCGTTATTATAAAACACACACACACACACACACACACACACAGCCTTTTAGTGATTATATTAGTCATTTATTTATTAGAAAAACAACATCATGTGAAGGAATTTCATTTCTCAATAAGATTATTTTAAAAAGCATTTAGTTAAAGGACATTAGGGAAAATATTACTTATATAAATACAGAAATAAGCATTTAAATGAGTGTATTTACACGTCCTCTGTGTGTGTGTGTGTGTGTGTAAACACATGGCCCAGGGCACACCATCCTCCCGAGTGTGTAACACAATTTACATCCTCTCCAGTGGTTCCTGCGTTTTGTTTGGATTGTTATTAAAGAAAATGAACGCTAGTAACAGGATTACTCGAGTGTGTTAGCGTAACGCTAATGACATTTCGCAGAGCAAATAGTGAGCGGAAGAACGCTGAAGTTAGTTAATATTAACACACACACACACACACACACACACACACACACACAGCAGTGTAATTAACACTAAGAGTGAACAATCATGACATGATCAGTACTGAATCCCTGCTGTTTCCATGGTTACTGATCAAATAAGGAGATCAGAAGTGTTTGATCTGATCCTCACGGCGGCACTTTAATACTTATAAATACTTATAATGACACGGCGGTCAGAATCTGCTGCGGATCTGCGGGGGGGGTGGGGTTGTGGGGTTAACAGACTGGCACTGTGCCTTTATAAATGGGGGAGTTTGTGGTGTTGGTATTGGTGGTTGTTTTGGTGGAGGTGGTAGTGTTGGTGGTAGGGATGGTGGTTGTTTTGGTGGAGGTGGTAGTGTTGGTGGTGTTGCTTTTGGTGTTGACGTGGTGGTAGTGTGGATGATTTTGGTTAATGTTGGTTGGTGGTGTTGGTGGTTTTGGTTTCAGTATTTTTGGTGCTGGTGGAGGTACTGGCATTAGTGGAGATCTTGATGGTGGTAGTGTTTGTATTTTTGGTGTTGATGTTAGTGTAGGTGGTGGTAATATTGGTCGTGTGTATATTTTTGTTCTGTAAACACACAGTACAAACAGAGGAATAGCTCGTGTCCCGGTTGATGGTTTTCCTGTCCGTCCGCTCTCGCGCGTTGTCGTCCCCCCGTGCTCCGGGTGCGGTGCCGGCTGTTTGTCGCCTGTAGGAGATTTTCCTTCCAAAGAGCAGAGCGAGGAATGTGCTGAGATGTGATCACGCCACGGCGTCCTGTTGAGAACCCGCAGGAGTGGAACTGAATGTCCATATGCTCACAGTTCC
>NC_071110.1:33537500-33547500 GCF_024256425.1 Clarias gariepinus | reverse complement strand
CACATTCACATTCCTTCAGTAGGTTTTACGTGATGCCTGCACAAACACACAAACACACAGACACACAGACAAAAATCCCCAAAACAATCGTGATGTGCTCTACTACTCATCTTATGTCACCACAAATGACTTTTTTCAAAAATATCTTCAATGTACAGACAATGTCCTCCACCCTTGGAAGTGCGGCACCTCCTGGGCGTTCCCCCATGCTGTGGACCCTCGAGGTTCAGGTGGTGAGGGTGGAACTCCTGGTGTAGAAGACTGTGTTTGCATTATAAGCCATGTCATCATAGGCCATGTGTCTCTGGTTATAAATCCTACAAATCATAATTCAAACAGAAAACGTTCTTCAGTACAGATAGAATGAAGAAGGTTTTAGGAACAGCGACGGTATCAGAGGGTGAAACTGAATGGGGCAAAGAACTGTGCTCATCCTGCTTGTCAGAAATTCACTCTGGATCTGCTCTACAGTAGGTGTTTACTGGGAGGTACTGGTTTACCTGGGAGGTACTCCATGTTGCCAGTGTCATGGATTGTTTCAGCTGGTGTTGGCTTCCTGGGGGATAGATGATGGACACCTTGGTGAAGCCTGAGTTTTTTCGCTGAACCTCCATAATGAAGGCCTGTGAAGCATCAGGGTACTTAAGTACAGATGCTGAGGTGAAAGCTTCACTGAGGCTCTCAGAGGCTGGTCCAGTAGATGGGTTCCACCGCAACCCCTCAGTGCACTTATTAAGATCATTAGGAATTTTTGTTATTATTATATGAGGGCGTTTTCCATTGATCATACTGAACCCTCTGATGAAGTGATAATAACTGAGATTTAGGATTTAAATGTTGAATCTTAATAATGTAGTGCAAGAATGTCATTTAGCTCATGTGAGATTCACAATAGAGCAGAAGTTCAAGCGGTCTAGACAGTCCCTTTTTTGAGATGTTGGGCAGAGTAAGCAAATCACGAATCCATAATCCATAATGTCCTGCAGTATATTTCTCTGTTTATGAAGCACTTAGGGCTGAATACAGCGCGTATGGGATGTACTCGTAGTGGCCAGAGGTGGTGCTGAAGTTCCTGCTGTAGTGTGTGTGTGTGTGTGTGTGTGAGAGCAGGTGTCTGGTTCTCAGGTTGCTGTACAGAGTCAGAGTCAGATCGTAAGTGTCTGGGTTAATAAAGTGAACTGGATGAGACTGGAGCAGGAGGCGAGGGACCCGCGGAGGTGACGTTAGGAAATAAGAGGGGGCAGAGACGATCCATCCCTCCAGGCCTGCCGGCACTTATGGGTCTGATATTAAAATAAGGGTGTAAGTTGTGTTTTAATAATGTCAAGATAATGAAGTACAAGCAAGGAGAGAGAGAGAGAGAGATAGAGAAGGAGGGAGAGAGAGGGGGGAGAGAGAGAGAGAGGGAGAGAGAGACAGGGGGGGAGAGAGAGGGGGGGAGGGGGGGAAGAGAGAGAGAGAAGGAGGGAGAGAGAGGGGGGGGAGAGAGAGAGGGGGGGGAGAGAGAGGGAGAGAGATAGGGAGAGAAGGAGAGAGAGAGGGAGAGAGAGAGAGAGAGAGGGGGGAGACAGAGAGAGGGAGAGAGAGAGGGAGAGAAGGAGAGAGAGAGAGGGAGAGAGAGAGGGAGAGAAGGAGAGAGAGAGAGAGAGGGAGAGAGAGAGAAGGAGAGAGGAAGAGAGAGAGGGAGAGAAAGAGAGGGGGGGAGAGAGAGGGAGAGAGAGGGGGGAGAGGGAGAGAGAGAGGAAGAGAGGGAGGGAGAGAGAGAGGGATGGAGAGAGAGAGGAAGAGAGAGAGGGAGAGAGAGAGAGAGAGAGCAGTTGTCAAGGTTGAAGATAACTAGGGTTTGACTTGTTTTATGCAAATGTTACATTTGTTCCTATAGAAAAGCTCCTCATATAGAGACATTTTAAATGTACATTATTAAAAAAAAAAAAAATTATTCTTTGGCTGAAGAGGACTGAAGATGAAGGATGATGAAGGATGTCGTGCTTCTCAGAGCAAACTGCGTCAGTCCACTAGTGATGGATAGAATGATCATGAACGATTCGTTCTTTTTAACGTGACTCTTTAACGTGACTCAGATGATAGGTTACGTACAGGAAACAGAAGTGAGTATTTACCGCTCGAGTCTTTGGTCCGAATCGTTTGTTTTTTTGTCACGTGACTCCCATAGACGCTACGCAGTGCAACAGATTCAAATGAACAAACGATTCGGTCCAGAAGATACGATGCCGAGCCGCTCATCCTGTTTATTATAATGTGTCCTTATCTGTATTGTAATACTTTCATTACTGGAACTGTAGACAAAATTTGTGTATGTAGACGTGTTGGGTGGTCTTTATTATTGAAAATGTAACATTTTATTTCATTTCTGATAAAAGAACGAAATGATCTAAATGATTTTAAAAAAGATTCGTTCATTTTGAGTCACTAAAATGATTTAAACTTCACATCACTACAGTCCAGTATAGTCTAACAGGACGAGGAGTGTGTGTGTGTGTGTGTGTGTGTGAAGAAACACAATGCCGTGACACTGTAACACACCACGGCCCTGGAAGTCGCTCCTGTTTGTTTTGTGGTTTTCAGCTCTCTGTCCAGCAGTTTTTATGTTTCTATTGGCCCACAAAACTCATGACATCATAGGTCAAAGTTCACCAAGATAAATTCAGGGCGGTAAAGCAAAAACCACCGCAGATGAAGAGGTAGATCACGTCGCTCACATCTCTCACGTCCGTCTCTCACCCTCTCAGGAAATCAGCTTTTCCATCAAGTAAATTTTATTTGTGTTGAGTCTGATGAAAAAGCAGAAACGCGCAGCATGTCCTCCGTGTCGCCATAGCAACAGATTAAAAGTCACACACGCTTTATGTTTTATTATGATGTCTGTACAGTCAGACTACACCGCTGAATGAATCGTACACGCCATCACTGATTCAATCTCGTCCGGGAGCTTATTCTTCTTCTTTGTCTCCTTTGTCTTTCGGCTGTTCCCTTTCAGGGGTCGCCACAGCCAATCATCTGCCTCCATCTAACCCTATCCTCTGCATCCTCTTCTCTCACACCAACTAACTTCATGTCCTCTCTCACTGCATCCATAAATCTCCTCTTTGGTCTTCCCCTAGACCTCCTGCCTGGCAGTTCCAACCTCAGCATCCTTCTACCGATATATTCACAATCTCTCCTCTGAACATGTCCAAACCACCTCAATCTGGCCTCTCGGACTTTATCTCCAGAACATCTAACGTGGGTTGTCCCTCTGATGAACTCATTCTTGATCCTATCCATCCTTGTCACTCCCAAGGAGAACGTCAGCATCTTCATCTCTGCTCCCTCCAACTCTGCCTCCTGTCTTTTCTTCAGCGCCACTGTCTCTAAGCCGTAGAGCATCGCTGGTCTCACCACTGTCCTGTACACCTTTCCTTTCATTCTCGCTGATACTCTTTTATCGCACAACACGCCTGACACTTTTCTCCACCCATTCCAACCTTCCTGTACTCTTCACCTCTGTTGCTCTGGACTGTTGACCCTTAAAATCCTGCACCCTCTTTACCTCTGCTCCCTGTAGCCTCACCGTTTCTCTTGGGTTCCTCTCGTTCACACACATGTATTCCATCTTGCTGCGGCTAACCTTCATTCCTCTGCTTTCCGGAGCATACCTCCACCTCTCCAAATTTTCCTCCACCTGTTCCCTGCTCTCGCTACAGAGCACAATGTCATCTGCAAACATCATAGTCCATGGAGACTCCTGTCTAACCTCATCTGTCATCCTGTCCATCACCAGAGCAAACAAAAAGGGGCTTAGAGACGATCCTTGATGCAGACTTACCTCCACTTTGAACTCTTTTGTCACACCTACAGCACATCTCACCACTGTCTTACAGCTCTCATACATGTCCTGCACCACTCTAACATACTTCTCTACCACTCCAGACTTCCTCATACAATACCACAGCTCCTCTCTCACCCTGTCGTACACCTTCTCTAAATCTGTCTACGTCTTGGAGCTTATTGATGCCAGGCTGAAACTCCGCCCCCCATCTGATGTCTATCTCAGACTCCACCCCTTTTCTGATCACATAAAGTGAAATCTGTTATGAAACTGGCATCACGATTTTGAGAACCTTTGAGAACGGTTTAAAGAATGTATAGATTATAGATTGTTTTAGTATCTTTAACATCACAGGGAATGTTGGCTCCGCCCACATCTATGACCTCACTCCTCCATCCTGCCTTTCTGTCTCTTATCAAGTTTTGTATTTTTAAGGATTATTGTGTCTCTTCAACACACACACACACACACACACACACACACACACACACTGCATGTAATAGGCTGTGGGTTTTGTGGTTGACGCTCTCCAGAGAAAACTCATTTCTGTTTCTCGCTATGCTAAAGGTCACGCCGTGCCGCGTACTTGTTTAGGAGATTAGCGAAGCAAAAGCGTCTGCAGTTTGACCCGACGCCTGCGTGCATTGTGGGTAGAAATGTGCTGTAATGCTTCGGGGGAAAAAACATTAAGTCACAGAAATCTCTGAATGGAGCGTAGGAGGGAGGAACGGATGTAGAGGGAGGGATGGAGCAATGGAGGGCTGTAAATTTAGTACATTTAATTAGACTTAATTACTGCCGTACGTGAGAACGTACACACACACTCACACACTCTCACACACACTTACGACAAAGTGACGCACGTTATATCCGTGTGTTTACATAACCGCTGGAGCGGCATGGTTCGAGATTAGAGTCTATATTAGGGCTCTGTAGGCGTCGTCCTCAACCCTTTATGTTCACCTCAGAGGGAGAGAGAGAGGGAGAGGGAGAGATAGAGTTATAGAGAGTGAGACAGGGAGAGATAGAGAGTGAGACAGGGAGAGATAGAGAGTGAGAGACAGGGATGGAGAGAGGGTAAGAGAGACAGGGAGAAAGAAAGGAGGAGACAGGAAGAGACAAAGATGGAGAGAGACAGGGAGAGAGAGACGGGGAAGAGAAAGACGGGGAGAGAGAGAGACAGGGAGAGAGAGAGGGAGAGACAGGGAGGGAGGAAGACAGGGAGAGTGAGAGAGACAGGGAGAGAGAGAAGAAGAGACAGGGAGAGAGAGACAGGGAGAGAGGCAGGGAGAAAGAGAGAGAGACAGCGAGAGAGAGAGAGACAGCGAGAGAGAGAGACAGGGAGAAAGAGATTCCTCAAAGGTTCCTCAAAGGTTCTCAGAGGTCTTTTTGAATAATTAAAGGTTAACTAATATACTGTATGTAAATGTATTAACATGATGATTATGGTTTCTATAGTAACAGTGGAACAGCAGTGTTGGTGTGTTGCAGTGCCTGTGGTGTGATTAAGGGTTCTTAACTTCCTCTTCAGGGTTCATCAGAGGTTTATTTGAACAATCAGAGTCCTTGGCTTTTTTACCTTGAACTATAAATCAGACAAAATAAATAAACAAGTTACGACCCCGAACTCTGCCATCAATTCTTATTAGCTTTCCAAACACCTAATCAACTCACGTAAAGTTCTTTAGATGGATCTATACACTGTGTTCCAAATTATTATGCAAATTGCATGTACGTGTCATAAACATTAAATTTTTAGTTTTTAAATTAAACTCATGGATGGTGTTGTGTCTCGGGGCTCTTTGGATCACTGTAATGAATCTCACACACCTGTGATAATTACTTTCCCAGATGAGCCCAATCAAAGGAAAAGTACTGAAGAAGGTTGTTCCACATTATTAAGCAGGCCACAGGTTTCAGCAACATGGGAAAGAGAAAGGATCTCTGCTGCCGAAAAACGTCAAATGGTGCAATGCCTTGGACAAGGTATGAAAACATTAGATATTTCAAGGAAACTTAAGCGTGATCATCGTACTGTGAAGACATTTGTGGCTGATTCCTGTGCCGCCCCTAACCAATGCTCACAAGCAGAAACGGTTGCAGTGGGCCCAGGCATACATGAAGACTCATTTTTAAACAGTCTTGGTTACTGATGAGTGTCGTGCAACCCTGGATGGTCCAGATGGATGAAGTAGATGGTTGGTGGCTGGCCACCATGTCCCAACAAGGCTGCGACATCAGCAAGGAGGTGCCAGAGTCATGTTATGGGCCGAAATCATGGGGAGAGAGCTGGTAGGCCCCTGTAGGGTCCCTGAAGGTGTGAAAATGACCTCGGCAAAGTATATCGACTGACCACTTTCTTCCATGGTAATAAAAGAAGAACCGTGCCTTCCGTAACAAAATCATCTTCATGCATGACAATGCACCATCTCATGCTGCAAAGAATACCTCTGTGTCATTGGCTGCTATGGGCATAAAAGATCATGGTGTGGCCACCATCCTCCCCTGACCTCAAACCCAAATCCTTTGGAGCATCCTCAAGCAAAAGATCTATGAGGGTGGGAGGCGGTTCGCATCAAAACAGCAGCTCTGGGAGGCTATACTGACATCCTGCAAAGAAATTCAAGCAGAAACTGTCCAAAAACTCACAAGTTCAATGGATGCAAGAATTGTGAAGGTGATATTAAAGAAGGGGTCTTATGTCAAGATGTAACATGCCCTGTTAGGATGTTTTTGATTAAAATAGCTTTTAATTTCAGTAAATATGACCCCCTAAAGCTGCAAATTCAACAAAAGCCCATTTTTAGTTCTTTAAAACCTATAAAATGTTTTAACTCTGTTGTGCATAATAATTTGGAACAATGCGTTTTCAGTTTTTTATTTTTGAAATAAATATTATCATCATTAGGACGTTTGTTCAATAAAATTAAAATTATACACTAATGGTTGATAACGAAAATTATACTGACTGTCATTTGCATTGACTAATTATGAAAATCAGAGAAAGATATTTGCGCAATAATTTGGAACGCGGTGTAAATCAGACAAAATAAATAAACAAGTTACGACCCTGAACTCTGCCATCAATTCTTATTAGCTTTCCAAACACTTAATCAACTCACGTAAAGTTCTTTAGATGGATCTATACACATCCTTGATTAGGATCTCCTGTTATGCGTTCTGTTATTTAGTAATGTACCTTTTAGGTTCTACATAACACCAGAAGATCTAAGCGTTCCTCCAGAGGGACAAGCTGAGGAACTCCTTCATGTAGCGTCCTGGGTTTGACCTTTTTCTTCTTACGAGTGATTCATAACAGCTGGGTGCACTTTTAATTAGCGAGCTGTTTAAGAGGAGAATCTATAACTGCAGAGTCTCGTGATGGAGCTCACACACACACACACACACACACACTCTCTCTTCTGTCTCGACATGTGTGGCCTTTGTGTTCAGGGTTTAAATGAAAAGCTTTCTGAGTCTGACCTCACCCCGACCTCGTTAGATAAAAGTCCAGCTGTGGTGTTTACAGTCGCCAGCTGTATTACAGCACACCGCCGCCGAGTCCTGCGCTCTGATTGGTCAGAAGGTGTTGGTTAATTCTCCCTAACAGCAGCCCTGACAGTAGCGCAGGGTTACAATAATGCGCTCGCTCTGATGTGTTGTGGTTTCCATAGTAACGCATAGTGCACGCTCGGCTGACTGATCAACTGATCATTGGCATGGAAGGAGTCTCCAGTGTCAGTGGTTGTTTACACGCCTCTGCAGAGTCTCAGAAACATCATGAGCTGCGCCGTGACCTTTAGTGGTTGTTCAGGGAGAGGAAAAAACGAGTACTTAGTTTCTGTCTGTCCATCTGTCTCTCTGTCCATCTGTCTCTCTCTCTCTCTCTCTGTCTTCATTTTCAGGAGTCTAATTAGCCGACACCTCAGATAAGGATAGCAATCAAACTGAGTGCTGTGACATTTGAAGGACAGGCATGCAATGTGCAATAAATATTTAACACACACACACACACACACGCACACACACACAAATCTGTCGCCTGAAACATTAGCATCAATTTTCAGCGTTTTTCCCGTCATGGTTGGTTCCTGTTCCTTCCTGCGCGTGTCTAATCTCCTCGCTCTCGCTCGCTTCAGGACGTTTAGCCCTAAAACGCTGCTCTCAGAACATCAAAGCTATGCGTGACATATTACTATAAATATTTAATATTTCATGGAATACATGATGTCATTATTCATGTTCTTTAGGGCTTTATATCTGACACACACACACACACACACACACGGCTGGTTTACAGATGCAGCTCATCTTCATCATTTATGATTTACTTTTATGGAACGATTCCTAATTATAATGTAAGGGGGCGGAGCCTGTGTCCACATTTCACTGATAAATGAAATCATTGTTTGTTTGTTAGTCCTGAATCAGAATAAACAGTGTTTACCTTTCAGCTTCTCAGAAACCCCTAAATCAGCAGAATCTGTCCTTGAGTGTGTGTGTGTGTGTGTATGTGTAATAGTGAGTCTAACAGCCTCGTTTTAAAAGGTCCTCAGTCAGTTCAGCTTCCGGAAATTGAAAGTGGGATCAATGTGAAGGATTGAACAGCTGACAGTAGGGGGGGAGGGGGGAGGGGGTGGTTGGGGGGTTGAGCAATAACACTCGATGTGTCCCGTATCTTATCTTCAGTCTTTAGTCGTACATGTTAAGTCATCTTTCTTTCAATCCATCCATCATCTCTCCATCTAATTAACCAGTCCCATTCATCTCATCCGTCCATCTGTCCATCCGTCCGTCCGTCAGCCCCTCGTCCCTTCCCTCCCTCAGTGATTCCAGATTTATTGTATTTCTGTAAAGCTGCTCTGTGACACCGAGTCCACTGTGAGACGCGCTACACAAACACACTTACACTGAAACACCTGAACTGAGTCTGTCCTCTGTCCATCAGTCCCTCAGCCCATCTTCTCATCCGTCCGTCCGCCCACCTATCCATCTCCTCCTCCATTCATCAAGCCAGCCACACGGCCCTTCATCCCCCGTCCATTCATTCATGCTTCTCTTACTCTTTATCCGTCCCGCGTACACACGCTCACATCCAGGAATTTATCCTTTAATGTTCTCTACCTTCATCTATCTCTCTATACATCCATCTGCCGGTTTATTAATGTACTCCATGACCATAAACTTTAATAGATGAAACATTACAGAAGATGAGACGTGTGTCAGAGAGCAGGATGAGATCATGTGACTCGGGTCGCTCACTTACTGATCACAATATCTCTCGTTCATAAACACATATTTAAATTAATTAAATGACAAGATTAGTTTGTGTTTCATTTTTGTAGTATTTAGGTTTGTTTTAGTTCTTTATTTTATTATTTTAAAACCCAAAAGTCCTCGTCTGAGAGAGCAGACGGATCAGAAATGACCGAAACGTTACACACATCCCGACCTGCACGTCATGTGAGACTCTTCATGATGTTGCCAGGTTGATCATTTTTACCCTCTCTGTTTGAGGGTTTCCTGGTTTCTAAATAAGAGCGTGACCAGATTATAGAATAACTCTTCTCTATCTCATTAATATTTATAATTACATTAATATTACAATACACATTCCTCAGTCTGTCAATCCTCTCCATACCTCCACCTGTCTATCTGTCACTTTTCTATTCTCTCTCTCTTTCTCTCACACCCCCCCCCTCGCTTCTACGACTCGTTTCTCTAACGACTGACCGCCTGCACCGCCGCCGTAATCATCAGACTCATTACACAAATATGCTTAATGAAGATTAGCGACAAAGGGCAGGGGTCAGAGGTCAATGGCCTCCAACTCACTGCACCGGAACACTGGATGATGCCAGGCGTAAACGTTCGGAAATGAGTGTGTGTGTGTGTGTGTGGTTGTTTGCTGCTTTATAAACTTTAACCTTTAACCAACCTTGTCATAATTTACTCCCTTGTCTTTTTTTCCCAGGATGCATTGCTACGGCTGGCCTCCATTGTTGATGCCAGCAGCCTCCGAGCAGAGATTAAAGAGACACTGGAGGCTGTGCTGCCCAAAGTGGTACGTAAACACACACACACACACACACACACACACACACACACACTGCAGACTCCAGTTTTCTTTTTACTGTATCATTGTTGCAGGAGCTGCAGGTTTCAGGATCC
>NC_071110.1:33517500-33532500 GCF_024256425.1 Clarias gariepinus | reverse complement strand
CCGGTGCCGAGAGGATAAGAGCGTCTGGAGAAGAGCGTCTGGAGAAGAGCGTCTGCCAAATTCCTTAAATGTAAATGAGTGAAATCATTAATTAAGGTTAAGTCAGTTTTAATGTCTATTTATTTTATATTTGATTACATTTAAATATCTTTTCTAAATTTTTCGATTGTTTTTATTTGCAAACAATTTGATTATAGTGTTGGAAATTTGTAATATTGGTAATATTTTTGGGCAGCTGGAACGAATTATCTGCATTTACATTATTTCCAATGAGGCAATGTGTTTCACAATACAAAATTTCACCTTAAGATCTCGCCTCTGGGACGGACTGAACTCTTTTCTCATTCCTTCACACGCGTTCTTCTGTTCTTGCCCCCTTTTCCTGTTCTGTGCCCCTAGCACTTCATGTTGACATTTTGACCACATGGTGCCACGAAGCCTCGTGATCGAGTGTACCACTGTTTTGACCCCCTCCCCCTCCTCCTGCCCCTCCCCTTTGCATAGCGCCCCCTATGTGCGACATGTGCTGCGTTCTTCGTCCTACCATCTCTGGCTGCGGTGAGGAGAGTTAAGGACTCCGTGCCGTTCTGATTGCAGATAAATGAGATCAGATCTGGTGTGATGGAGGAACAGCTCTCTTTGTGTTGTGAATGTCAGACACACACTGATACACATCGCCTTCCTGCTCTGGTGTTTTCTCTGGGGAAGCAGATGAGATGTCTGATGTAACTGATGTCAGGCACTGTTTTCATTTCTCTGGCACGTTAGCACATCGCCGCTCTCTCTCTCTCTCTCTCTCTCTCTCTCTCTCTCTCTCTCTCACTGTTTTAGCTCTTTAACAGACGTAGACGTTGTATTTCTCACTAAAGCTCCTCTGATACTCCTTCTACGGTTAGAAATAGACACACGTGGCGTATTCCTAACCGCAGAAGGTTTTTTGTAGGAGAGACGCAGAGGTCCTGCTGTAGTTCCGCAGCTGATTATTACTGTAGTGCCGGGGGTTAGGGTGCTTTAGTCTCTGCACTCTTTTGGTTTGTTTGGATGTTTTATGTCCAGACATGTGTGATGTACACAAATCCTGCACTTTAGTAAAAGCAGAACTATCACAGGAAAAATATTACTCAAGTAAAGGTAGAAGTCTTCCATTTACATCTACTGAGTAGAAATTACTGAAATGCTGAGTTTGTATTAGCTCACTGTAGTCTTTCAGTTACAGTAAGAGTCTGTTTTCATCACTATCTGCCCTCGTCTCCACTTCTGATGTCACACACCTGCTACATGATTAGGGAAGGCAAATCATGCAATTACACATAACTGTCAGCAGATGGCATTATTAGCACTTTAAATACCGCACGCCACTCTGGCTGTGTAACGCACTGGCGTGCAGAAATGTAAGAGAGTATAAGGTACAGATATGTGATGTAGGATTTAGTCGAGTAAAAGCAAAACATACGCGCTAATAAAACTACTCAAGTAAAGTACTTCAAACTTACGAGTAAGGAGTGAATGTTCTGTTACAGGAACGCGGCCGACACCGTGATGATCATGTTTCATTCCTTAAGTGTACAGGAGACACGCTGCACACACTGTCGCATTGCATTTAAACACATTCCTACAAAACCTGGGCTCGTGATCGGATTCTTTGGGGAATGAAGACGGATCGGTGACGGGAGTGAAGACGACGTCCCCGCTGCGGATTTATTAAAATAGACATGATTGAATTGTCTGTAAGATAAGAAAGATAAGATAAGATGTGCCTTTATTCGTCCCACAGTGGGGAAACTTCTTTGTCACAGCAGCTCAGAAAAATGTGCAAATAGAAAGTACTGTAGGGACGGCTGTAGGGACGGCTGTAGGGACGGCTGTAGGGACGGCGCATCAAACAGGAGAAAAGAAAAACAATACAACAGTTAGACTTTCAAACAAACTGCGCTGGGACGAGATTACACAGTTACAATGGCCTTACTGCACAGCTGCTCTCACACAAACATGTAGTCCACTGATCAGTGATGTAGGAGAAGCTCACACACACACACACACACACACACACACACACACACACACACACACAGCATCAGTGATGCCCACAGATGACGTCTGTTCTAGCACGCTTTAAACGAAAAGGAAGGCACGTCAGCTATTTTTAAAAAAGAGCAAAAGTGTACCGCGTTTCGACTGAAAAGCAAGTGTTCCTCAAATTGAGTCATCTCTTAAAAATCATCCTGCCACACACACACACACACACACACACACACACACACACACACACACACACACACACACACACACACACACACACACACACACACAAGTGCTATAAGAGGCTCAGTGGGGATCAAAGCTCGACTGTGAAGGATTACTCCTCCTCCTGTGTGTGTCGGAAAACTGAAACCTGAGTACCTGCACTCAAACTCTCATCCTCCTCTCTCGTCCCTCTCCCTGTCACTCATACCCCCCCCCCCAGTTTAATAGCAGCTCTAATCTCGGTGTCAGTAAACATCTTCAGTCCACTTGACATTTCTTAAATCTGCTGTAATTATTCCTCAATCACAGCCGACTGCTGGAGAGAACTGAATTAAATATTGTAGATTCTGTGGCGGGAAAATTCAGAGCCTTCTGTCCGTCTGAGACGTCGGTCTGTTGTTCAGACGTACAGTAGGCCACTTCTATGGAAATGTTCCTCAAAGCATTATTAAGTCGTATCCATGATGGTGACGGAGAGAAGGAGAGCTGCATTATGCATGTGACATTCTGCAACACTGTAACAAGTGGTATGGGATATACCTCAGGGTTGCCAGATCACACTAATGAAATCCTCCCTAGGCAGTGCTTAAAAATTTTGATTTAAATCCACACCTCCGGCCGTATACACATGGCCTGCACCTGCAGATTCTATCAAACAACGATCCAAAAAAATTAGGAAAAACTTCCAAAAAGCAAAACTTGAACTTAGTGGGGACTTAAATGTGTTTGGAGCGCAAACTTAAACTTGACACGCTCGGGGCACTGATCCCCCAATTGGACACCAGAGTGGAGAGAGCCCGAGGAGAGAGAGCCCGAGGAGAGAGAGAGCCCGAGGAGAGAGAGAGCCCGAGGAGAGAGAGTCCGAGGAGAGAGAGAGTCCGAGGAGGGAGAGAGCCCGAGGAGGGAGAGAGCCCGAGGAGGGAGAGCCCGAGGAGAGAGAGCCCGAGGAGAGAGAGAGTCCGAGGAGAGAGAGAGTCCGAGGAGAGAGAGAGCCCGAGGAGAGAGAGAGCCCGAGGAGAGAGAGAGCCCGAGGAGAGAGAGCCCGAGGGGAGAGAGAGCCCGAGGAGAGAGAGAGTCCGAGGAGAGAGAGAGTCCGAGGAGAGAGAGAGCCCGAGGAGAGAGAGAGCCCGAGGAGAGAGAGAGTCCGAGGAGAGAGAGAGCCCGAGGAGAGAGAGAGCCCGAGGAGAGAGAGAGCCCGAGGAGAGAGAGCCCGAGGGGAGAGAGAGCCCGAGGGGAGAGAGAGCCCGAGGAGAGAGAGAGAGCCCGAGGGGAGAGAGAGTCCGAGGGGAGAGAGAGTCCGAGGAGAGAGAGAGAGCCCGAGGAGAGAGAGAGCCCGAGGGGAGAGAGAGAGCCCGAGGGGAGAGAGAGAGCCCGAGGGGAGAGAGAGAGTCCGAGGAGAGAGAGAGCCCGAGGGGAGAGAGAGCCCGAGGGGAGAGAGAGCCCGAGGGGAGAGAGAGCCCGAGGAGAGAGAGAGCCCGAGGAGAGAGAGAGTCCAAAGAGAGAGAGAGTCCGAGGGGAGAGAGAGTCCGAGGGGAGAGAGAGTCCGAGGAGAGAGAGAGCCCGAGGAGAGAGAGAGCCCGAGGAGAGAGAGAGCCCGAGGGGAGAGAGAGCCCGAGGAGGGAGAGAGAGCCCGAGGAGTGAGAGAGAGCCCGAGGGGAGAGAGAGCCCGAGGATTGAGAGAGCCCGAGGAGGGAGAGAGCCCGAGGGGAGAGAGAGAGCCCGAGGGGAGAGAGAGTCCGAGGGGAGAGAGAGTCCGAGGGGAGAGAGAGCCCGAGGGGAGAGAGAGCCCGAGGAGGGAGAGAGCCCGAGGGGAGAGAGAGCCCGAGGGGAGAGAGAGCCCGAGGGGAGAGAGAGCCCGAGGAGAGAGAGAGCCCGAGGAGAGAGAGAGAGTCCGAGGAGAGAGAGAGCCCGAGGTGTTATTAGCCTCCGAGACACAGTTTCACCCTGAGATTATAAACAGCCACATAAAAATCTCCCGTGCTGTGGTTTCTTTGCAGATATAATATCATACAGATATAATTCCTGTATAAACAATTCCCTAGCCTTAGTTTAAAATGATGTTAAATAATAATAATTAAAAAAAGAATCAAATAAATGCATAATTAATTACATTTTTTTTGTGTTATTTTGTTTTACTTAAAGAAATTTAACCATCAACTCAATATTGGCTTTAAAAGAATTTAAAAGAAGTAAAAAAGTATTGAAAATGACAAAACAAACAATGCAACATAAAACTCAACATGCAGTATAAAGGGTTATGAAACGTACAAAAAAAATCAATAAGTTCAAATAGTAAATAAAAAAGGCACCTCCTTAATGTGTAACTTTATTTAAAAATAATAAAGATTACAGACGAGAGGCCAAGGGGAAGGATAGAATAAATACAATGAGGAGGTGTTTGTGTCGGGAAACTAGCGGATGATCGGGAAACTAGCGGATGATACCGTAGAAAAAAAGACTATTAAAACGTTTCCCAACCAGAAGCCGTGGGTGGATAAAACCATCCGCGACGCTCTGAGATCTCGCACCGCTGCCTACAACACGGGACTCGCGTCGGGGGACATGGAACCGTACAAGGCTGCGTCATACAGCGTCCGGAAGGCGGTGAAAGAGGCGAAGCAGCGCTACGGAAGGAAACTAGAGTCACAACTCCAACAGAGTGACTCTAGGAGCCTGTGGCAGGGATTAAGGACAATAACGGATTATAAAGCACCAACATCCGGTATGATAAACGCAGACGTGTCTCTGGCAGACGAGTTGAACACTTTCTATGCTCGCTTCGAGGCTGCAGCTAAAGACGCTAGCGATGCTAATGCTAGCGGCGCTAACGGCTGCAGACAGGAAGTCACTGCCAGCACCGGAAGCGCGTTCATCATCACCGAGCACGACGTGAGGAGAGCCTTCAAGAGAGTGAACACCAGGAAAGCAGCAGGACCAGACGGCATCTCAGGCCGTATCCTCAGAGCCTGCGCAGACCAGCTAGCACCTGTGTTCACTGAGATATTCAACATCTCTTTATCTCAGTCGGTGATCCCCACATGCTTCAAAGAATCCATCATTGTTCCTGTCCCAAAGAAACCTCATCCTGCTTCCCTCAATGATTATCGCCCTGTAGCCCTCACCTCAGTAGTGATGAAGTGCTTTGAACGCCTGGTCAGAGACTTCATCATCTCTTCACTACCAGACACACTTGACCCACTACAGTTTGCTTATCGTCCAAACCGTTCCACGGACGATGCAATCTCTCATCTCCTCCATACATCTCTCACTCACCTGGACTCTCGGAGGGGGAATTATGTGAAAATGCTCTTCATCGACTACAGTTCTGCATTTAATACCATAATTCCCTCCACACTTACCACCAAGCTGGAGCACCTGGGACTCAGCTCATCCATGTGTCAGTGGATCTCCAATTTTCTGACTGGCAGACCACAGGCAGTAAGGATGGGCGGACATGTCTCAGCCTCCCTCACTCTCAGCACTGGAGCCCCCCAGGGTTGTGTTCTGAGCCCCCTGTTGTACTCTCTGTACACCCACGACTGCGTGGCCACTACCAGCTCCACCACCATCATCAAGTTTGCTGACGACACTGTTGTGGTGGGCCTGATCACGAACAACGATGAGACGGCCTACCTGGAGGAGGTTGGAAATCTGGAGAACTGGTGCCAGAGAAACAATCTCCTCCTGAACGTCAGTAAGACAAAGGAGCTGATAGTGGACTTCAGTACAAAGCAGGTGAGGAACTACCAGACCCCCGTCATCAACAGGAGCCCAGTGGAGAGAGTGGACAGCTTCAGATACCTCGGTGTTCACATCACGCAGGACCTGGCATGGTCCTGTCACATCAACACCGTGGTAAAAAAGGCCCGGCAGCGTCTCTACCACCTCAGACGCTTGAGAGACTTTAGACTGCCCTCCAAGGTGCTCAGGAATTTCTACTCCTGCACCATAGAGAGCATCCTGACGGGAAATATCACGACCTGGTTCGGGAACAGCACCATGCAGGACAGACGAGCTCTACAGAGGGTGGTGCGATCAGCTGAGCGCATCATCCGCATCGAGCTCCCTGACCTGCAATCGATTTACAGCAAGCGGTGCTTGACCAAGGCCAGGAAGATCGTGAAGGACCTCAGTCACCCCAATAACGGACTGTTTACTCTGTTGCGGTCTGGGAAGCGATTCCGCTCCTTGAAGACCAACACAGAGAGACTAAGGAGGAGCTTCTTCCCGCAGGCGATAAGGTCTCTCAACCACAACCACGAACTAACACAATCTTTCCATAATTGATCAAATCTATCAATCCTTTTACATCCATGAACACTATGAACACTATGGACAATTACACGCTCACCTTCCCTCATATCTACACTACATTTTGTACATCTACATCCTGGACCATTGCACAAAGACACTTTAATAACTTTGCACACCTACCTTCACAACTACACTACATGTTTACGTTTACATCCTGGACCAGTGCACAAAGACACTTTAATAACCTCTGCACAAAGACACTTTGTTCTATGCATATTTGCACACCAGTACAGTATATTTCAATTTGTACAGTATATTTCTATTTTTATGCACATCATATTTCTATGTACAGTATATTTCTATTTTTATGCATCTCATATTTCTATTTTTATTTTTAGTTCCATTTTTTTCTAGCACATTTTTATTTTTAGTTCTATTTTTTCCTAGTTTAATTTAATTTTTTAATTTATTTTTTTATCGTATTCTTTTATTTATATTTATTTCTTATTTGTAAACTTTAATTCTCTTTTAGGGTCAATAGCAGTCGTATAATACATTTCACTACATTTCGTACTGTGTATGTTTGTGTATGTGACAAATAAAATTTGAATTTGAATTTTGAATTTGTGTCTGCATGGATTTTTAAAAAATATTCATTGATTAGCATTAAATTCACACACACACACACACACACACACAGTCATCCATTTCTTTGTTCGTATGACAAATTGCTGATAACAAACACCGTTTATTGTCGCCTTTTTACTGTTGACACTAACGACGTGATTCCAGCTGCTTTATCTGATTGGTGAGAGCGGAGTGAATCTGACACACACACACACACACACACACACCTGGGCTCCATCACTCTGGTTTTCTTTCTTCTCGGTTCCAGAACGTTGTCATTTCTTTATTTAGTGGATGATTTTATTCAATCGCTCCCTCTCGCTCTCGCTCTGCTTTACACCTTTAATGTACAAACATGAGGAGAAAAGAAAGGAGAGAAAAGATTTCTCTGAAAGTTTTCAGGAGTCCGTTTAACACGTTTAAACTCTTTTTTCCATTTCGGACGGATTAATCATTAAAATCTAAATGAGAATGATTCCTGCTACGACGCGCGGCTAATTGCCTTTTCATACAGCAGCGCTGGTCGTCTTCGTAGAGACGGGGAACTGGTTTCCTTGGAAACCTGCGAGAGGCGGAAGCTAAAAATAAAAAGCCCTTTTTCACACAAATCATCTGTTCTGTCACACTCCACAGAACAGGTATGACATTTCATTCGCTCGCGATTCTGCGGCTCCTCGTTCCCTTTCCACAGCTGAGCTCTGAGCTCCAGAACAGACTCCTCCACCTCCTCCATCTTCTTCTGGGGGGTTTCTTACTGAAAAGCATAAAAGCCAACAACACTCACTCCTCTGTTCGCTCCCTCGTTACTATAAAGTGCACTGTTTAGCGCGCGATCATTTCCCATAATGCACTGTAAACCTGCTTTCACCCTGAAGCTCCCCGACGCAGAGCGCCGATCAGAATCCACTCTTTATTTAATTATATACCACAATGTGTTCATGACACAATCATTTGTTATTTTTGCTTTAGTGCTACACTAATGAACACTGGTTACCGTGACAACACGCAACACCTCCCTCGAACCTCTCAGGAAATCAGAACATTCAGAGTTTGAGGTTTGTTTATTAGAGAAATTTGTTTACTCGTTCTGGAAGCTGTTGTTGATTAGAAGTGCAGAATAATACAGGACAGATTACACTCGCAAGTTTCACCCAACCGTCTCTTAGGACAAAAGTAATGACACCCTGTAAACAGAGCGTGGCAGTGGGCGAGCCGTCTAACTGGAAGCGCGATACGATATCGATCACGATGCTACGCTGCTGATTTGGTTTGACTTGTTAATATCCGATTTTAATGTTTACAAATTTTGTTACAATTCTAAACAAACTTGCTCCTTCCACACGTGATGCTGTACCGCCTGCTAACGTGTGAATAATAAAGTGCAGACTTATACAAATAAAAAAGTAATAATTAAAAACCTATTTTGCATTCAGTGCTGTGATGGATGACGTGCGTGATGCATCTCTCCTACAAACCTCATGCAGTAGCACTCTCTCACTCTTGCATTCTTTCACTGTTCAGTCGTCATTTTTGTGATTTGTCTTTTATGGAGATTTGTGGGCGGGGCTAAGGGAAGCCTTCATACATCCGGGGACAATTTTCAGTTTAACACACACAAATTTACTGAAAAGTTATAAACTCGTCTTGTCTCGTGACTCACTGACTTCCTCACCAGTCTTTAGGAATCTGTGTTTCACGTTAGTGACGTTTATTTGAATTCAGAAAAACCAAAGAAATACTAGAATTAGCTCAGATCAGATTAATAAAATGAGGTATGTGTATTGGCTGTCGGGCCTGGATGCATTTCAAACAATATCAGTCCATTAGTATTAAATCATTCAACACACACACACACACACACACACACACACAGAGTAATTGAAGCACCTGGAAAATCCATTTCTTTGTTCTCTGTAATGACAATCCGCTGATAACAAACACTTTTTATTGGCGACGCTGTTCGCAGGAATAGCGTCATTCGACCAGTCGCTGTTTCTGATTAGCGAGCGAGCGCTGAGACGGGACAAAGCCGGGATGGATGCGTGGATGCCGTCGCTCTGTTTTTAGCTCTTTTCTTCCTGTGCAGGTGTTTAGAATTTCCTGTCATTTGTCGGAGCTGGAGAGATGAAGAGAGGGAGAGGGAGGCTTTAATCAGTCCATTAGCATGAGAAAAACATTAGCATGGCCCAAACAAGAGTACTTTTAAATCATAAAATCACGTGTGTGTGTGTGTGTGTGTGTGTGTGTTTGTGTGTGTGAGAAAGAGAGAGTAAGTAATTAATGCTAATCAGTCTCCTTTCTCATTAAGAAATATATGATATCATTTCCTATTCCTGTTTTTTTTGTCTCTGTTTCTTCAGTCCTTCTATTGTGACCTTGAGCTAATCGCAGCGCTCCAGGGTGGATAGAGGGATTTCTTGCAGAAAAAAAAGAGTCTGTTTCTTCTTATCAGAAATGTGGGGAAATGGAACGATAGAGAGATATGGAGGAACGAAGAAGAAAGGACGAGGTTCTAGCTTAAGAGCCGCGGCAATAATCCTCTGGTGGCAATAAACCAGAGAGAGAGAGAGAGAGAGAGGCGCAGTGAGTGAGAGAGCGAAAGAGAGAGACAGACTAACAGATACTGTGGAAAGAGAAAAAAAACAGAAATTCAGAGGACAAATACTACATCCTTGTGGCACACCTAAACTTTTAGACTTATGCTATGATAGTGCATGTGTGTGTGGGTGGGTGTGTGTGCTTATGTGCACGCATGACTGTGTGTGTGCGTGCGTGTGTGGGTGTGTGTATGGGGGTCAGCAATAGCTAATCATAGCACATATTGAGTTGTCATGGGAACATTGCAAAACTTCAGTTTAACCGTGTGTCGGTTAGCAAGCCATCATTAGCTCTCTCTCTATGTTACTCTCTCTCTCTTCTCTGTCTCTTTCTATGTTTCACTCTCTCTCCTATCTCTCTCTGTCTTTCGCTCTCTCTCTCTTTCCTTTGTCTCTCTCTATGTTTCACTCTCTTTCTCTTCTATCTCTCTCTCTCTTTCCTCTGTCTCTTTCTATGTTTTACTCTCTCTCTCTCTCTGTCTCTCTCTCTCTCTCTCTGTCTTTCTCTCTCTCTCTCTCTCTCTCTCTCTCTCTCACACACTCTCTCCTCTGTCTCTCTCTCATATTCAGTGTGTAGGGAATGTTCTGACATTGCGCTTGGTGAGAGACTGTAATGAGCTTCTCGTTCTTTGTTGTAGCTCCTCCCTGGACTTGCTGTGTGTACTGCTTTGATTTGATGTGGATTAGAACATGTCAGTGTGATCTAGTCCACATTTAGTTCATCTTTTTATCTGCTCATGTCCCTAATTTGGAGATTAGATATAAGATCAGATATCTAACAGGTGAACTTACAACTTGTGAAAATCCTCCTAAAGAACCTCTACAGTCCTCCGGAACATTTATTGTTCTTTAAGTGACTTATTTTACATAAGTGTGTGTGTGTGTGTGTGTGTGTGTGTGTGTGTGTGTGTGAGTGAACATCGTGCTGCAGGGAAAATGGCTCCTCTTAACCATCCACCAATAGTTTCCACTATTTAGCAACGCTGTGTCCCATTAACAGCTCATCACTCTGTCCTTATGGCCGTGTGATAAAACAATCTGCTCTGAAATACGCAGCGCGTCTGAACTTTATTGCTTTTATTAGAGATATAAAGAATATCCAAAAGCTAATTATGAGATCTAACGTAATATTTTATTTTTAAATCATAATTTCCAACCTATCAGCCATTTATATTTTGGATGTAAACAGAAAATTAAACCCCCCTAAAAACAACACACAGCTTTTTCAGATAAATAGTTAAAACAGATAAATGAGTTATAGTTTATATAAATAGTTTTTTTCTTGTATAGTTTGTTTATTTTATTTTATCTGCAAAAATTTATTCTTTTAAAATGTCATTGTTTTAATTTAACTTTAGATTTGAGAATCGACTCCAAGAACAACAACAACAAAAAAAAATGACTTAATGATTCCATTCAAAAGATCTGAATCAAAGAGTCGACTCGTTTGTGAACTGCAGGTCGCCGCCTACCTCATTTCCACTACACTGGTGCTGGTGCCAGGTGCCGGTGTTCTGTCCATTTTTGCTGCCTAGTCGAAAAATGCTACCGTAGCACAAATCGATAGCAGAGTCTATCGATTTACGCTACCGTAATTCGTACGGTAAACCTTTTCACCGGGGTAATGGCACTGAAGGTAGTTAGGAGTTCATTCGCACTTATTGTTACTAAGGTTTTTGTAAATTAATAAATGCTGACCGAAATTATTGGAAAACTACACTATGGACGTTCAGTGTTATTAGAAGAGCTTCAAGTATACCAAAAGATGTAAATGTGGGTGTTTTTATTTGAGTATTAAACCTTTTTCATGATAGTTTTCTGCTCTAAGTTTTTATTTTCCTCAACGTTAAGGCTCATTCATGACAATTTATGCAGAAACTCAATTGTTTCGGTCAAAGTATAAGAAAAACAGTTTAGACTCACCGTCAACCGAAGTCTCAGCACCAAGGTAGCATGGATTTATGGGCGTGGAAACAGAGTGCAAACTTGTGTGACTGCGCATGCGCAGATACGGTATGTAGCACAACTCGATGGGTAGCATTTTTTGATTGAACACCGGTTCTGGTGCTCGGCCGGTGCTGGACTGGAAACCACTGAGAACCGGCCCGCATTTATGCTAGACAGGAGCTCAGCGGGAGCTGCATGATAACACGTCACAGGCCACGCCCACTAAACAGAAACGACCATGGCTAAAGTCAGTTTGCTGGTTATTCTCCTAACTATGAAATGTATTTCAGTATCTAAAAGCAGCTAAATCTTTTGCTCCTCCACCGCTGCCACTTTTACACAGCGCCTTCTTTTTGTCCCTGTAGACTTTCTTCAGTGTTTTTAGCTTATTCACTATTCGGTCGGTTGTTCGTGTGAAGCCTGCGACTATTAGTTCTTCTCTTATTTCCTCATACACTTATTTTTTCTTAAAGCACTTTCTAATTGGTGCTGAATCTTGGCGGATGTCCAAATTGCTAAAAACGCGTTTGTTTTGTCCGCGCTCCACATTAACGGACTTTGGGTCTACGCCTTTTTTTTTTAACGCTCCCTATAACTCCGCCCACCGCTGATGATGTCACGGGTTTTCGTGACTAGACCAGCAGAGTTTAGGTGCCGGTTCGGTGCTTATTTTAGGGCATCGGCACCAATTGTTTTCTGTGGAAAAGCGCGGCACTGGTTCCAAAATTGGGAACCGGCACGGGAACCAGAGCAGTGGAAAAGGGGTAGTTTAACCGAATCTTCACTTCCAGATTAAAACGTCTGTGGCGAAAAAGTTGTTAATATGTTTATAACTTTTAGCGAGTTTGACAAATTACCTCAGAATTTGAGCTAGCTAACTAGCTTCAATAAAACTCTGTAATCTGCATGTTAACACACACAGAGGAAGACAACAGCACAATGAACCTGTCTCTCTATCTCTCCCTCTCTCTCTTGTCTCTCCTGTTTCTCTCTCTCTCTCTCTCTCCTTCTCTCTCTCTCTCTCTCTCCTTCTCTCTCTCTCTCTCTCTCTCTCTCTCTCTCTCTCTCTCTCTCTCCTGTCTCCCTCCTGTCTCCCTCTCTCTCTTGTCTCTCCTGTCTGTCTCTCAGGGAGGTGTTGGTGCAGAAGAAGAGAGCAGTGTGTGTCGGTCTACCATCCACAGAGCTGCAAGAGAAGCAGAGGACAAGCCTGGCAGCACCTCTCCCACCTGAAAAGCGAGGTGTGTGTGTGTGTGTGTGTGTGTGTGTGTGTGTGTGTGTGTGTGTGTGTGTGTGTGTGAGTGTGTACACACTTGCATGAAAGAGTGAGAACAAGAGGACGTAATTACTGTGAGTGGTCTTAAAGTGTATGGCCACTTTAGCTGTGAGAGAGGGGGGGGAGGAGGGGGAGGGGGGGAGAGGAGACTGAGAGCTGGAGAGATGGAACGAGATAAAATTAGAGAGAGAGATGGAAAGAGAATGTATTCATGCTGTGTTGAAAGTTTTTATCCCTTAACTTTAACGCTAACCTTTTCCTCGCTCTTTCTTTCCATCTCTCTGGTTGTCATGGTGACCACCTACGCTCAGCACCACGCTCTGATCTCTATTTTTACCGCAGTAACTGTGGAACTCGAGCAGTCTTTGTGTGTGGATCATTCCAGAATTTCATGTGTAATGTTTGTCCCGGTGTCCACACTGTCTCCGGGAGCAGATTGGTGGCGTCCTCAGGGTGTCCCTGCACGCTCAGATCGGTCACAGCGACCCGAGCCAATCACGGAACCTGCGTGGTCACATGGGTAGTGTTTCCCCCCCCGCCCCCTAGCGGTAATAAGCGGTCTCTGAATGTCTCTGAGGGTCCATGTGATGGCCTTCGCCCTGCCTGCTTACTAGCAATCACATCATTTTCACTTCAACACAAGATCAGGGTTGTAACCTGCAGGTGTTACCTAACCCTTTTATTTTTAATTTATTTAAGTCCTGTAACCTCGTGCAGCTTTGGAGAAAACGTACAAGTCATTTAATAATCTGTGTTTTACTTAAAAAATACACTTGAATAAGTTTATTCTCTCAACAGCTCTAACCTCATCGGCTCTGATCTCGTTCCTGGACGAGCTGAGTTTGTGTTTGTAAAAGTTAGAGTTGTGTTCGGCTTCTCAATGAAGTACAGTGTTAGACTCGCAGTCAGAGAGAGACTGGGGTGAGACTGGGGTGACACTGGGGTGACACTGGGGTGAGACTGGGGTGAGACTGGGGTGAAACTGGGGTGAGACTGGGGTGAGACTCGTGTGAGACTGGGGTGAGACTGGGATGAGACTGGGGTGAGACTCGTGTGAGACTGGGGTGAGACTGGGCGATTGTTTCTTTAGTCAGTGCAGGAAAATGTTTTTTTCTAAAGCATGTAGGACTAAACACACACACACACACACACACACACACATATGAAATATATTATAAGGTGTGTATTCTGATATACTCCATATTGTGTGTATTCTCTGTGTAGTTGTGATCATTCCATTGGTGGATGAGGATGAAGACAAGGTCTTGTCCCTCGTTTTGGTGAGTGTTCTCCATCACAGAACACACACACACACACACACACACACACAGATCTAGAAGCTGAGATTTTGAAGTTGATTTAGCGGGCGTCTCGCTCCAAGGCCCGTGATTCAATCCATCATCGTTCCTCCTGCCAGCGCAGTCGAGTCTCGGCTGCTCACTGAAAATGAAAAGTTCGACTCGCGCGAATGTGATTAGAGAAATGGAAGTAAACGGCTTCAATAAAAGTTAGAAGCTTTTGTTTTCATTCCAAACGCTGTGCAAATGGAACGTCTGGAAAATGTAAACTGTGTGTTTCCTCCCACTACACTGGAGTGGGTTCTCTGAAGAGAAGCAGAAAGCTTCAGGAGAGCCGCCACTTTGTCTCTGATACGTCTTTATCGGAAGGCTTTTATGTTTTATCTTAATATTATTCTGAAACGTTTCCATCTCAACAAAAAATGATAATAATTTTTCCATCGTAGCTCTTATATCTGATAAACGTGTGCTCTCATCTCCATAACGTCTCTATTTGTAGTTCAACTTTTCTTTTTTTGAAGCTGGTCCAAAGTCGAGCTCATCAACATGAATTCATTCAGTCTATTTAGTCCTCGTTCTGTTAAAGCTCATTAAATCTCCTTTACTTACCGGCGTGTAATGTTAACGAGGGAACACGCGGCTCATAAAGCCTTTCCATAAAGTGCTCCGAACGCGCGGCGTCGTTAACGTTTACGCTCGTCTGAGTTCACGAGCGAATTTCTGTCCAGAGCATCTCATCATGTAGCAACAAGGTCAACAT
>NC_071110.1:33505000-33515000 GCF_024256425.1 Clarias gariepinus | reverse complement strand
CTTCTTCTCGTTGTGTGTGTGTGTGTGTGTGTGTGTGTGTGTTAATTATTTCTGTAAATCTTTTTGAATTGCCAACACAGTCTCTGAAAAAGGGTTTAAAAATGTTTGCTGGATTTATTAAAACCCAGGAATTGACCTGAAAGTTCAGTTAAATTGTCCACAGATGTTCAAATCTAACAAACATACAGTATATATTTATTTATTTTATCTTGTACAAATGATGTGTTTTCTTGAGCTGAAGATCATCACATGTAATGGATCGTATGTTTATTAGTGATTTTTTTCAGTTACTCAGTTACTTTTCCAGGTTCATTTTGTCCACAGACGGACTAAACACTTTTAGTTCATGACTGGTCAGACTGGTCAGACTGGGGCAGTGTGACGTGAACAGTACCTGCGGTGGGATAGAGCGGAGCCTCATACATATGAGCTTTATCACTTTAGATTTAATTTTATTTGATATTTCTGTTAATGTCACGTTTTGGAGATCCAGAGTTCTAACCCTCCCTCCATCTACACGCGTGTGTGAAGAATAAAGTTATAACATTAAGAACTGAACACACACAGGCGCGTATAAATATATGGAGAGGTCAGGATTGTGCAGTGTAGAGAGATATTCTGTCTCTCAGTAAACATGACAAAAAGGAGCACAGACTAGGGAATATTATTTCATTTTAAACAACTATACAAACATAACTGAGCAAGAAATAAGTTAACGAAATAGTTCACCTAGCCAAAACAATAACATTCATAAGATTGTGTGTTTTTTGGTTGTTTTCCATTATTTATGAGATTATTATTATTATTATTATTATTATTATTATTATTACTTATCCATCCATCTAGAAAGGTCTGAAGTCCCATCAGCACCGTGGAGGCCAATCATGACCGCTGTAATAGTAATAATAATAGTTGTTTTTGCGACGTCCTGCATCTACACACACCTGCACGACTTTTGTGTGTGTGTGTACTGCCCAGTGCCGTCACTTGAGTTTTAGGGGGTTTAATCCTCCTGGGTTATTTAAAGATGATCTCGTTCACTGTGTGAGTGTGTGTGTCTCACGGCTGCACACTGCACGTCCCGCCTCTCAGTACACCGCTCTCGCGGGACCAAAATAAACAGCTTCGTTAGCGAGACAGGAAACTAACCGCTGCTAGTTAATCCATCGCGGATTAGCGTCATTTTCCGCACAGACTTTTAAAAGAGTGCAGCCGTCGATATACTCGGCCCTGCAGTAATAATGAGCAAAGTGATGATGCATTAAAATCTGTTTTGTGTGTTAAATTGTGTTAAGGAGAAAAAAAAGAAAATAAAAATCAAAGCTTGTGAAAGAGCAGCGAGAGCAGGCGCGGGTTAAAGGCTGAGTCGTTTAGGTGGGAGTGTACACCTCGTCTGCCGCCGGGCCCGTGGGATCTCACTCTCCTTCTGATTGAGTCTATTATTTTATCTCTGAAGGCCTCCCTGTGCAGGCGGGGTGGAGATGAAGTGGCCATGACCCACTGCAACCAGACTTCTAAAGTGTTTAAAAGCATCCATTCGTTTTGTCATTGCCAGAGGGTGGCTTTTTAAACACACTCCTGGTGTGTGTGTGTGTGTGTGTGTGTGTGTGTGTGTGTGTGTGTGTAATTACTGCTGACTGATGGATGGATGATCTCCTGTGCTCAGTAGCACCTGTACGCTGGAGTAGACGCTTTAGAGACAGATTACAGGAGGACGAACAGCCGCGAGCTCCACTCATCAGCCCGCTCGTTCATTCCGCCATCGCACTGTTCACGCAAGCGTTCACGCGAGCGTTCACACGAGCATACACAGAGCGTTCACGCGAGCGTTCACACGAGCGTTTACAGGTGAAACCCGGCGCTCCTGAAGATCCAGTGAGATCTGATGTGAATCATGTGTTTATTTCAGTTACACAACAACCTAATGAACAAATTAAGAAACACCGTCACTTGAAGGAAAGTAATTCCAATTTCACACAAAAGTAATGGCGCCCTAGGGGAGGAACAGTTGTGCGTTTTGGCGGTTTATAACACACTGCACTGAAGAACGGATTTTTTTTCTTCTTTACTGTTTAATCATCTTTTTTCACATCCAGGTTATTGGCTTTTTTTTTTTTAGAGTTGTCGAGTTGTCGAGTTGCGTGAGGCTAAAACAACTGATTTTCCTCCCAGTGATAAGCGAGTGAAGAAAATTAGAAACTGATGTAAATTTCTTATTCACACACAACACTAATGTACAGATAATGAAGTCTTCTAATCCAGAGTGTGTGTGTGTGTGTGTGTGTGTGTGTGTGTGTGTGTGTGTGTGTGTGTGGTTATAATGGAGGTCATGTTGTTACAGCGGCAGAAAGAAATTCTTTTAATTAAAGAATAGTTCTAAAGGAAACAGAATGTGTTGATGTGTAAAGAGAAACCATGACAACAGCCAGGACGTGTGATCACACGTGTGTCAGGATGTTAGTGTGTCACGTTAAAGGATAGAGAGAGAGAGAGAGAGGCGGGGCTGAGCAGGTCTAGCTCACGTGTATAATTTCCGAGGTCAGATAATAAGTGTGTGATTAAACGTTCCTCTGATTTCACTCTTCACTCCGACTGGGTTCCTGATGGTCACTCTGTGTCCTGGCGAGCGCGCGCTCTTGATTAGCTTCACAGTTTAATATTAAATGTCGCGTTTGCTTCTGGCAGTTTTTGTAAAGATCGATAAAGTGCAAAGGATTTCCTGGGAAACTGAATAAATAATTTTACTAATTAAAGGAACAGAAGGTTTAAAAAGGTCCTGTTGAACCCATGATTGACACCCCGACACCAGCACACCTTGGAGACATCAGCGTCTTCGTTGATGATGTGATTGCGCGCGCACACACACACACACACACACACACACTGATGAATGACTTCTGAAGTGCAGTGAAGACGGTTTGCGCTCAGCTGACGCCGCGCGACCTCGCAGCAGGAGACTCGCAACATGAAATTAACACAAACATAAAGTGAAATCTTCTGAACCGTCTGAATTAAGCGCTGAACCTGTACACCGCTGAACTGAGAGCAGTAATTAAAGAAGAGCAGAGTAACAGCAAAGAGCTCTCGAGACTCAAAAGACACAAATCCTTGTTGTTGTTGTTGTTGTTGTTTTTTAACGCTGGATTTTAAATCCATTCAACTGAAGGCAGTTTTTAGAGGTTCATCATCCAGGATCATCAACACTCGGAGGAAATGAGTCTTCATGATGTGTTTCTTTATCAGAATACTAGATGATTGTGATCCCGCAGGCTGATCGACCTGCCCTGATACAGTGTGGTGACGCTGCAGGGTTGGATCTAATACCTTACCGTTTCCATAGTAACAGATGGAACAGTGGCGTGTGCAGTGGGTATAGAGCTGATAATCACAGATTTTTTAAATCTGAGTTGCACGACTGATACAGTGTAAGGAGTCTCTAGTGCAAGCGCTGAGTAACAGTCGGGGGTTAGAACGGGAGGAGAGAGGAGGTCACACTTATTTGTGGTCCCTCGGTCACATGACACGTTGTGATTATTATTGATCTAATTAACATGAAGAGAGAGAATAAAGAGAAACGGCTGAGAGAGCGAGTGTTTATAGCTGCTGTAACACCAGTGACAACATTAACCTTAACACCCGAACAGCACAGATTCGTCTGGACAACACAGCATGGGATTAAAAACAATAATATATATATATACAGTACAGGAGCCCTGCCAGTGTGTGTTAACAGGGAGACCTCAGACTTCACTCTGTCTGTTTGGGTTTTCGGATGCCAGTTAGAAAACATCACTTTCATTAAGGGTCAGATTTTACCATCACAATATGGAAATGATGTCACCAAAATGTAAAACTCTCAAAATGATTATTATAAATGAATTTTTTTTGTCATAGAAACAACTAAAAGTAACCAAAAAAAAAAACACAACATCGTGTGTATCTATGCTGCTTCTTTGCCTTTGTGACCGATTTAAAAATTTTTTGCTCAGTCATGTTTGTATAGAGAAACTACAGTAACTCCGATGCTACATACCACATGTTTACATACTGCACAATTATAAGTTTCATATGTAGTGGAACCTTGGATTACAAGCGTAATTCGTTCCAGAAGCTGGCTCGTATTTTAAAACGCTCATAAATCAAATCAACATTTCCCATAAGAAGCAATGGAATCTCAAAATATTCTATATAAGTGTTTCTTACACACACACACTAATGGAAACACTGTTCTATTGGGAAAATAAACAAGAAATCTCTCTAATGACACTCGATTGAGCGACACACTAATGGAATCACTGCTGTAAAGTAGGAATCAGGACAGAGCAGTGTTTCTGTGTAGAGCAGAGAGAAAATGTGTGTGTGTGTGTGTGTGTGTGTGTGTGTGCGTTCTCACGTCAGGGTCACACTGCACATTATAGTGACGTGAGGAAGGAGCGCTTCTTCTGGTCTAATCTCTGATGATCTGTCTAATTAATCTGTGTGTGTGTGTCTGTGTGTGTGTGTGTTCTGATTGGCAGGTGAGCTCTATGATCTGGACGCCGCATCACTTCAGCTCAAAGTCATCAACTATGTAAGTTACACACTCACCTGCGCGCGCGCGCACACACACACAGATACCCTTGAGCACATCACTGAAAAGCTTTTCTGTTCTGTCTTTTATCCTTTCTATTAATAAGGTCACACCTGTCCACCCTGTGTGTGTGTAAGTGTGTGTAAGTGTGTGTGTGGTGAGCTAGATGTTTAATTTACGAGTTCATTATAGATAAGAGTGTTCGTAAAGTCAGTGGTGCAGTGAGGACAACTCTGTACACACACACAAACACACACACTCGGGCGAGCAAAGCGAGATGAACAGATGAAGCAATTAACACTACACCACACCACACTACACTACACTACTGCACTACACTACACCACACCACACTACACTACACTACACCACACTACTGCACTACACTACACTACACTACACTACTGCACTACACTACACTACACTACACTACTGCACTACACTACACTACACCACACCACACTACTGCACTACACTACACCACACCACACTACACTACACTACACTACACTACACTACACCACACTACACTACACTACACTACACTACACTACACCACACTACACTACTGCACTACACTACACCACACCACACTACACTACACTACACTACACTACACTACACCACACTACACTACTGCACTACACTACACCACACCACACTACACTACACTACACTACACTACACTACACCACACTACACTACTGCACTACACTACACTACACCACACCACACTACTGCACTACACTACACCACACCACACTACACTACACTACACTACACTACACTACACCACACCACACTACTGCACTACACTACACCACACCACACTACACTACACTACACTACACTACACTACACCACACTACACTACTGCACTACACTACACCACACCACACTACACTACACTACACTACACTACTGCACTACACTACACTACACCACACCACACTACTGCACTACACTACACCACACCACACTACACTACAGTACACTACACTACACTACACTACTGCACTACACTACACCACTACACCACACCACACTCCACTACACTACACTACACTACTGCACTACACTACACCACACCACACTACACTACACTACACTACACTACTGCACTACACTACACCACTACACCACACCACACTCCACTCCACTACACTACACTACTGCACTACACTACACCACACCACACCACACTACACTACACTACACTACACTACTGCACTACACTACACTACACCACACCACACTACTGCACTACACTACACCACTACACCACACCACACTCCACTCCACTACACTACACTACTGCACTACACTACACCACACCACACCACACTACACTACACTACACTACACTACTGCACTACACTACTACACTACACTACACCACACCACACTACACTACACTACACCACTACACCACACCACACTCCACTACACTACACTACTGCACTACACCACACCACACTACACTACACCACTACACCACACCACACTACACTACACTACTGCACTACACCACACCACACTACACCACACCACACTACACTACACCACACTACACTACACCACACCACTACACTACACCACACTACACTACACCACTACACTACACCACACTACACTACACTACACTACACCACATAACACCACTACACTACACCACTACACTAAACCACTACACTAAACCACTACACTGCACTACACCACTACACTACACCACACTGCACTACACCACTACACTACACCACTACACTACACTACACTACACTACACTACACTACACTACACTACTGCACTACACCACACCACACTACACTACTGCACTACACTACACCACACTACACTACACTACACTACACCACACTACACTACACCACTACACCACACTACACTACACTACACTACACCACACCACACTACACTACACCACTACACCACTACACTACACCACACTACACTACACCACCACACTACACTACTGCACTACACTACACTACACTACTGCACTACACCACACCACACTACACTACTACACCACTACACTACACCACACTACACTACACCACTACACTACACCACACTACACTACACTACACTACACCACACTACACTACACCACACTACACTACACTACACTACACCACATAACACCACTACACTACACCACTACACTAAACCACTACACTAAACCACTACACTGCACTACACCACTACACTACACCACACTGCACTACACCACTACACTACACCACTACACTACACTACACTACACTACACTACACTACACTACTGCACTACACCACACCACACTACACTACTGCACTACACTACACCACACTACACTACACTACACTACACTACACCACTACACTACACCACACTACACTACACCACTACACTACACCACACTACACTACACTACACTACACCACACCACACTACACTACACCACTACACCACTACACTACACCACACTACACCACCACACTACACTACACTACACTACACTACACTACTGCACTACACCACACCACACTACACTACACTACACTACACCACACTACACTACACTACACCACTACACTACACCACACTACACTACACCACTACACTACACCACACTACACTACACTACACTACACTACACTACACTACACCACTACACCACTACACTACACCACACTACACTACACCACCACACTACACTAAACCACTACACTACACCACTACACTACACCACACTGCACTACACCACTACACTAAACCACTACACTAAACCAATACACTAAACCGCACTGCACTACACCACTACACTACACCACTACACTATACCACACTACACCACACCACTACATTACACCACTACACTACACTACACCACACTACACTACACCACTACACTACACCACACTGCACTACACCACTACACTACACCACACTACACTACACCACTACACCACTTCACTACACTACACCACACTACACTACAGCACCACACTACACTACACCACTACACTACCCCACTACACTACAACTCACTACATTACACCACTACACCACTACACTAGACCACTACACTACACCACTACACTACACCACCACACTACACCACACCACACTACACTACACCACCACACTACACTACACCACCACACTACACTACACCACTACACTACACCACACTACACCACACTACACTACACCACACTACACTACACCACACTACACCACACTACACTACACCACTACACCACTTCACTACACTACACCACACTACACTACAGCACCACACTACACTACACCACTACACTACCCCACTACACTACAACTCACTACATTACACCACTACACCACTACACTAGACCACTACACTACACCACTACACTACACCACCACACTACACTACACCACACTACACTACACCACCACACTACACTACACCACTACACTACACCACTACACTACACCACACTACACTACACCACACTACACTACACCACACTACACTACACCACACTACACCACACTACACTACACCACACTACACTACACCACCACACTACACTACACCACACTACACTACACCACTACACTGTAGACCTGAAGAAGAAGGGCCAACACTGCAAATACTGACTCTTTACATAAATGTCCTGTAATTGTCGATAAAAGCCTTTGAAACGTATGAAGTGCTTGTAATTATATTTCAGTTCATCACAGAAACAACTGAAACAAAGATCTAAAAGCAGTTTAGCAGTAAACTTTGTCAAAACTAATATTTGTGTCATTCTCAAGACTTCTGGCCCCGACTGTACACTGCACTACACTATACTGCAGCTATAGTGCACTAGAGTACATTGCAGTATACTACACCATACTACACTTCACTATGTTATACTTCACTACACTTTAGTAGAGTATAGTGGAACTTTGGATGTATATTTGCATATTAACAAAATTTGCATCTGTTAATTACATGTTTACATCCACTCAGGTGTTTATGAGATATATTTACATGGATTATTTATATCTATTACATTCATACAAAATATTACTGCTGTTACCTTCATATACAGTAAGTACTGTTTTGTATTGCACAGACTGTTGATATAAATATATTTTTATTAATTTGTTGTTGTTTTTTACACAAACTTTGCATATATCATTGACAATGTAAACACACGATGTACTGTATGTCTGCACGTATGGCGACGTTGACAAATAAAAACCTTGAATCCTGAAAGGGTTCAGAAAAAAAGCTACTTTAAGCCGTTGAAGTTTGTTTTTCCCCACAAGGTGGAAGTTTTTAAAAACTTTTTTTTTTATTTATATTAAACAAAAATTTTAAAAGGTCTAAACAGTTGAGAACTGTAATTAACTTCAGTGACATTTAGTGTTACTTTTTAAATGTTTGTAGTGTTTAAGGTGTTTACACGAGTCCAGGTTTTGATGGTTTTATTTAAGCGTTCACTCTCGGCGTGTGCGTCGTCTACAAACATGTGTACAGAGACGGCGGATGGACAGATGAAGGCGGTGATGGATGCGCTACGGCACAGATATTAGAGTGAATGAGGAGAACAGCTAATGACTTATTCTAACGGATAAGGGACGAGTGGGTGGGCGGGACGGAAGACTCATTTTAAAAGATGATGGATGGACGAGAACGTGAAAGTGGACGGATGAATAAATTTGTAACAAACGCTGAAGGAAACAACAGATATACTAGAATGGGTGGCAGGAGTTGATGGATGGATGGGTTACCATGGTACCCGGTTGTTCCTGTAGGACGGCGGGCTGCGGTCGTTGTAATAGACAGAGAGAACAGATACGTAGATGACCTGACGAGTTTGGAGAAGAACAGAGCACTGGAGTGTTATCACACGGAGAGATGGATGGATGGATGGATGGATGGAGTGGTTGACCCTCTGTCTCTCTGTCTCTGTTTTATAGCTGCAGAAAGAGACTCAGTCTCAGTGTTGCTGTCTCCTGCTGGTGTCTGAGGACAACCATCAACTATTCTGTCAGGTGTGTGTACAGTATAATAAACACACACACACACACACACACAAGCGTAAACATGCACACACACCTCAGTTGTGCCTCACCTGTGTGTGTGTGTGTGTGTGTGTGTGTGTGTGTGTGTGTGTGTGTGTGTGTGTGTGTGTGTGTGTGTGTGTTAAACAGGTGGTTGGAGACAAAGTTCTGGAAGAAGAGATCAGCTTTCCTGTAAGTTTATTATTTGTTAAAAATACATGATTGGTGATGAGTGTGTGGGTTTGTGCGCTTCTGGTTTTCTGTATGTATGTGTGTATGTGCGTGTGTAAGTGTGTGTGTGTGTGAGAGAGAGAGAGAGAGAGAGAGAGAGAGTGTTTGTCCCCATGTGTCCCTCAGGCTGGATTTATTACTGTTGTTGTTGTTGTT
>NC_071110.1:33497500-33500000 GCF_024256425.1 Clarias gariepinus | reverse complement strand
GAGACAGATGAGAGAGAGAGACAGATGAGAGAGAGAGACAGATGAGGGTTGAGTGCTGTGGTCTCTCTGGTACACAAAGTGCTGAGCAGCAACTCATGACTCCAGGGATGTGCTGAGTGCTTTTCCTGATTCACCTCTCTCTCTCTCTCTCTCTCTCACACACACACACACACACACACACACACACACACACACTTCAGTGTGCATTTGTATTGATTTTTTGTGCATGTACTGAGTATCTGTAGTTTTTATCAGAGTGTACACTGAACACCAGATCCTCCTCCTCTCATCCTCACTCTGGTCAATAGTTTTTAGTTTTTTTTTTATGTATCGGTTTATTTGTTAATTAATAATTAATGTCATTTGTTTGTGTTTTATTTACATGTGTGTGTGTGTTTCATTAGGGTTGTGTATATTATATAAACGTGTGTTACATGACCTTATAGCTCTACATGTTTTGGTGATTCATCACATTGGTGAAATGCCGGAGGAAACATCAGCTCTGTTATTGATCGGTATATCTGTGTGTGTGTGTGTGTGTGTGTGTGTGTGTGTGTGTGTGTGTGTACACAGGCTCTACTTCAAGTGGCCAAAAACCTCTTCACACACCTCGGTGAGTTTAAAACTGATCTCAGAGCTTTAAACAGTAGCTTCATTTGCATATTCAGAAATACTGAAAAGTTTCTTATGTGTCTTTTTATTTACATATTTATGAATATTCATAACATTCAGAGAACAATATGTAAATTTAAACTCATATTACATTTAAAAAGGAGAATGCACTGCTCCACCTTCTGCTGTGTAATGAGAGTTTTGTAGCTTTAACATTCCTTAATTTAGACGTACAGACAGCTGCACTCGTCTACTTTATGGTGTTTGACATATTTTGCATAATTATTGGCTTTAAAATCTATATAATATTGAAAATCAAACAGTCTGTGGTCCTGATGTGTCCTTTCTGCTGGTCTTGTTCAGCTCTTATCACAGTAAACATTACAACATTTTTTTATTGAATTAAACTTCAAACAACCTAAAGAATTCAGATTTATTTAGATCTTAATACCTTTATGCAGTTTAAACTACAGAACAGTTAAATGTTGGAACTGAAATGCAGATCAATCAGATTTTAGATAAAAAGATGAACAGTTTATAGATGACTGCAGCTCAGATAATGATTAACTGGACCCACACTGACCTGTAGTGATCCAGAGTGAACTGTAGTGATCCACACTGACCTGTAGTGGCTCTTATCAATCTATAGTGATCCACACGACCTTTAGTGATCCACAGTTACCTTTAGTGATCTTTACCGACCTGTAATGATACTTAACTTAACGATCTGTAGTGATCGATAGCAATCTATAGTGATCCACAGTAGATCCACAGTGACCTGTAGTGATCCTTAACAACCTGTAGTGATCCACAGTGATCTGTAGTCATCCTTAACAACCTATAGTAATACATAGTGACCTGTAGTGATATTTAACAACCTGTAGTGATCCAAAGCAATCTATAGTGATCCACAGTGACCTTTAGTTATCCACAGTGACCTGTAGTGATCCACAGTTATCTGTAGTGATCTTTAACGACCTGTAGTGGCTCTTATCAATCTGTCGTGATCCACAGTGACCTTTAGTTACCTTTAACAACCTGTAATAATACTTAACAACCTGTAATGATTTACAGCAATCTATAGTGATCCACACTGACATGTAGTGATCAACAGTGACCTATAGTTACCTTTAATGACCAGTAGTGATCCTTAACAACCTGTAGTGATCCACAGTGATCCGTAGTCATCCTTAACGACCTGTAGTGATCCATAGTGACCTGTAGTGATATTTAACAACTTGTAGTGATCCACAGCAATCCATAGTGACCCACATGACCTGTAGTGATCCACAGTGAGCTTTAGTTATCCACAATGTCCTGTAGTGATCCACAGTGAGCTTTAGTTATCCACAATGTCCTGTAGTGATCCTTAATGACCTGTAGTGATCCACAGCGTCCTGTAGTGATCTTTAGCAACCTGTATTGATCCTTTTCAACCTGTAATGAGCCACACTGCCCTGTTTTGATACTCAGTTACCTGTAGTAGATCTGCAGCAACCCTTTGCTCCCTAGCTGGAGCTTGCTGTCAGGGGCTGTGAATTCTTTCACTGCAGAGTATGTGTTTTAAGACCTGCTTTAGTGCGCTTAAGTATTGAGGATTAGGACTTGAGAAGTGCAGTTTCTCGTCTATCAGTGTGATGCGAGGACCGATCAATGTGTCTCCTAGTCGATTATTAATTCTCCCCGTTCTCTCATTGATCTGTCTCGGCCCCCCTCGTCTGCCAACCTGTTTAGGAATTGTGAGCATTCCCCTGCTCTGTGCAGATTACAGCTTTAGTGGACGTAAACCCATACACATCTCTCAGGACACACACACATACTGTACTCATGTGGAGGTTCTAAATCATCATTTCTTCTGGAGCACTGTTCCAAACCTAATCTCCAGGTT
>NC_071110.1:33447500-33495000 GCF_024256425.1 Clarias gariepinus | reverse complement strand
TGAGAACGGAGGTAAGAAGGCGGAGATTAGAGAGAGAGAGAGAGAGAGAGAGAAGTGTGTGTACTGTGTGTTTCAGGGCGCTGGACGTTGATTAGAGCGATTAGAGTCTAGCGTGCGGGTTAAATCTGTACCACATTTGAAATGAATCAGGCTGGCCACGCCTCCTGTGTAACGACCAATCAGTGTTCAGCTTGAAGAATTTACATTAAAATAAACAAACACAAAATCTCCCCAAACACTGTTTATAGACTCAGAGGGTGAAAGTGAGTGTTTTTATTTCTTTATGTCTCTGTATAACCCCCTGACACACTAGTGCACTTATCCCAGTGTTTCACTAGAGCTTGGACACCATCAAGGGAGAAAGTTTTCTTAGTGCATCAGAACCAGATTCAGAACTGATTCATGAACTCATTCCTGTCTGAAACACTGGCCCCCCAGGAACTCCTTTAATGGCCCAAACATGTGGGAATGTCTTCTTTAAAACGTTGATGTTTAACTGCCTTTAAGAGTCTCATCACCGCCCTGTGCCTGAAGTCTTCTGTAAACGTCCATCACTTTTACACTTTTAATTTCAGCACAAGTCCCTGTTTGACTTGAACGCTCCTCGTAATTAAGGTTAAGGTAATATAACAGGTTTTTTAAACAGTTGTTTCAGCTGAATTCTTAGAAATCCTCAACAGATGGTCTGATCAATGTTGGATCTGATTAACTCAGACGTCTGAGCAGCTGGTGATGGGTTCTCGTTCCAGCTCCCATCCTCGCTGCTGATTAGCCAGTTAGCGTACGGGATGCTTACACTGCAGAACATTAACCTGCTAGCAAGCTGTGTCTCTGATGTTCTGGCGGAGTGTGTGATGTAGCGGAGTGTGTGATGTAGCGGAGTGTGTGATGTAGCGGAGTGTGTGTAACTACACGTTCACAGACACCGCGCTACGAGCGTTCCTCGAAAGTTCTTCACCTTTGAAGGAGAAAACATCTGTTTTAGGACCTGAGTGAAATAACCATGAAGGAGCCGCATCTGACAGGATCATTCACTCTCCGGCAGCTGTGTGTGTGTGTGTGTGTGTGTGTGTGTGTGTGTGTGTTTAGATGCTTTTAGCAGGAGCAGATTAGTCGTTTGGTTTAGACTTGTATAATGACGATGATGCATGTAAGTGTCTTCAGCTGTGTGTGTGTGTGTGTGTGTATGTGTGTGTGTGTGTGTGTGTTTTCGAAACTTTTCAGATGCTTTTATCAGGAACAGATTAGCTGTTTGGAGTTTAGTGCCGATCTGGATGCTCCCTGTGTGTTCAAGTGTATTTTTAGGACAAGACTGTAGGGTTTTCAGCTGTGTTTGTGTGTGTATCTATGTGTGTGTATCTATGTGTGTGTGTGCGTGTGTGTGTGTGAGAGAGAGAGAGAGAGAGAGAGAGACGAATTTAGATACCCGATTAGGCGTGTAGACGTTAAAGAAGACTTCAGAACAGAACTTACCCAGAATGCACTGCGTCTTTTTCAGAAGTGATGAAATAGTTTTGATTCTGTTTGATGTGTTTAAAGCTGCAGTGTGTAAGAGTCTCATCACCACAGCGGCCCTGAACACCCGGCGTGCTGCAGTCAAGTCCCTCATCAGGAGCTAATGTTAGCGTGCTAGTGTTAGCGTGCACTAGTGATCGCGGGAACCCTACCCCGGTGGAGGGATGACGTGTAGTGTGAGAGGGAGCGGTCCCACCCGCTGTAGCTTTCATGTTCATGTCCTCGGACCTTCAGGACGCCGCAGCGGCTCTCACTTCACGGGTTTACTCTTCAGCTTGTAGGAAATACCAGAGTGCATCATGGGTATTCTCTATGTCTCGACTGACCATCCCTCTCTCTCCCTCTCTCTCTCTCTTCCTCTCCCTTTCTCTCCCTCTCTCTCTCTTTCTCTCTTTCCCTCTTTTTCTCTCTCTTCCTCTCCCTCCCTCTCCCTCTTTCTCTCTCTCTACCTCTTTCTCCCTCTTTCTCTCAATCTCTCTCTCTCTCCCTCTCTCTCTCTCCCTCTTTCTTCCTCTCTCCCTCTCCCTCTCTCTCTCTCTCTCTCTCCCTCTCTCTCTTCCTCTCTCTCTCTCTTTTTCTCTCCCTCTTTCTCCCTCTCTCTCTCTCTCCCCCTGTCTCTCTCTCTTCCTCTCCCTCCCTCTCCCTCTTTCTCTCTCTCTACCTCTTTCTCCCTCTTTCTCTCAATCTCTCTCTCTCTCCCTCTCTCTCTCCCCCTCTTTTTTCCTCTTTCTCTCTCTCTCTCTCCCTCTCTCTACCTCTTTCTCCCTCTTTCTCTCAATCTCTCTCTCTCTCCCTCTCTCTCTCTCTCCCTCTTTCTTCCTCTCTTCCTCCCTTTCTCTCTCTCTACCTCTTTCTCCCTCTTTCTCTTCCTCTCTCCTTCTCTCTCTTTTCCTCCCCCTCTCCCTCCCTTTCTCTCTCTCTCCAGATGTTATCGGTGTTGCCGAGTTGGTGAATAAGACAAACGGTCCGTGGTTTAACCGGTTCGATGAGGACTTGGCCACGGCCTTCTCCATCTACTGCGGGATCAGCATCGCCCATGTGAGTGCGGTTAACTGACTGATCCTAACAAACTCCATGCATGCACACACACACACACACACACACACACACACACACACACACACACACACACACACACACACACACCAACCCCAAGGCGGGAATTAGAGGTGTGAGGACACAGTGCTAACCACGACGCCACCGCGCCGCCCTAATTATATTTAATTGCGAGTCATTAAGTTTTAAAATCAATTAAGTAGAACTGATATAATGTTCCTGTTTAATCACTGTAAGTGCTAATGTGGAAACTCTAAAACGTCATTTCCCTCCACAGAAAGTTTCAAATGGAATCCTGGTTCGGTTCTGTTGTAGTGACCGTCTGTTAATCTGATCATTTTGATTGATACGTATTTCTTCACACATCTCCACTTTCTTTTAATTCTATAAAGCTGTTTTATGATAATGATCATTGTTAAAAAGCGCTAATAAATTAATGAAAATGTAAAAATTACAAGTTGCAGCTTTACACCGAATGCAGTATTAACTGGTGAGCAGGGAACTGAAGAAGCTTTGGGCCTCACACACACACACACACACACACACACACACACACACACACAGGAGAAGGGCCGTGGTATTCCTGGAGTCAGACGCTGGAGTTTTTGCTTTACTGTGTGTGATTGAGATTAATGTGAGGAATCACGTCTCACTCTCCTGTACAGGAAGAAACACTCACCTGGTGCTTTGATGTTTACTGGTGTGTGTGTGTGTGTGTGTGTGTACAGTCTTTGCTGTATAAGAGGGTACACGAGGCTCAGTTCCGGAGTCACCTGGCCAATGAGATGATGATGTACCACATGAAGGTGTGTGAGGAGGAGGTGGTCCGGCTGCTGATGAGAGGAATCGACCCTGTACACACCCTCCACCCCAACTTCTCTCAGTTCACCTACACACCGCGCTCCCTGCCCGATGACACCACGCCCATGGTGAGAGAGAGAGAGAGAGAGAGAGAGTGTTAGAGGTACAGTACATGGTAAAAGTGTTCTTTCATTCTCTGTCTCTCTCTCTCTTTAGGGAATCCTGAGTATGTTTGAGGACATGGGCTTCATAAACACCTACAAGATTGACCTGCACACTCTGGCCAGGTACACCCCCCTCTCTGTCTCTCTGTCTCTCATCATCCCGTCTCCCTGTCCACCCTTTTATACTCATCTTTACATGATCTTCTACATCATTAACACAGAATTTGTCTCATTTCTGCTGCTCCTCCTTAACATGTGTGTGTGTGTGTGTGTGTCTGTATATGTGTGTGATGAGAGAGAAGATTGGAATTCATAATACAGGTCGTCTCCGACTTATGAACATTCAAGTTATGAATTTCCGCAGATATGAACGGGCTGCGATTCTACGAACATTTGTATAGTAGATGTGAACAAATGAACAATATTAATAACTGTATTATAACTCTGCAGTGCCTTTTCCTTTTTCCCTTCTTGGTACAATGTACATGTAAATCACTCATGTGTTGTGCTTTTGTTTTTTACCTTGTTTAATGCAATACAGCGTTTATGGTTCTTAGGGAGGTTTTTTTTCATCCTCCCTTGTCTAATTTATGTTTTATTATGTTTTATCTTTTTTGAAACAACAGAAAGCAACTGCAACAAAGACAAAGCAATTTCCTTTTAGGATTAATAAAGTCCTTTGAATTTTTAAAATGAGACAACACTGTTACATTTCACTGAAAAACATTTCCTTAGGCACGATTACAGTTTTTGGCCACATGATGGCAGTGTGGGTAAAGGGGAGAGATTTAGTCAAGTGGATTTGTACGCTTTACACAGTGTTGGGTGTAACAGGTTAGAGGACTCGGATGACTTTTTTGATGTAACGAGTAATCTAACGCGTCAGGTCCGCCATTTAAGTACTCAGTTATTTAGTGACTTTTTCAAAAATGTAATCCGTTATTTAGACAATTTATGTGATCCGTGATCCAGACAGCAGTCATTCCATTAGTGTGTGAAAGTCGTCCTACAAGCCCCGCCCCCCGATTATACCCCTATCTCACCTGTGTGGTTCGACTATGCGAGGACCGACACGCGGAAAGATGGAAACCTAATCACAGCGCCAAAACTCGCGGTGAATCATGATGAACCGTACTTACGGCCATTGTGCGAAACCGCGTAGGAGAGATAGGGGTATTAGTAGGTGAGATAGGGGTATTAGTAGGTGAGATAGGGGGATTAGTAGCTGAGATGGGGTATTAGTGGGTGAGATAGGGGGATTAGTAGGTGAGAGAGGGGGATTAGTAGGTGAGATAGGGGGATCAGTAGGTGAGATAGGGGTATCAGTAGGTGAGATGGGGTATCAGTAGGTGAGATGGGGGTATTAGTAGGTGAGATTGGGGTATTAGTAGGTGAGATGGGGTATTAGTAGGTGAGATGGGGGTATTAGTAGGTGAGATGGGGTATCAGTAGGTGAGATGGGGTATCAGTAGGTGAGATGGGGGTATTAGTAGGTGAGATGGGGGTATTAGTAGGTGAGATGGGGGTATTATTAGGTGAGATGGGGGGATTAGTGGGTGAGATAGGGGGATTAGTAGGTGAGATGGGGGTATTAGTAGGTGAGATAGGGGGATTAGTAGGTGAGATAGGGGTATCAGTAGGTGAGATGGGGTATCAATAGGTGAGATGGGGGTATTATTAGGTGAGATGGGGGTATTAGTGGGTGAGATAGGGGTATTAGTAGGTGAGATAGGGGGATTAGTAGCTGAGATGGGGTATTAGTGGGTGAGATAGGGGGATTAGTAGGTGAGAGAGGGGGATTAGTAGGTGAGATAGGGGGATTAGTAGGTGAGATAGGGGTATCAGTAGGTGAGATGGGGTATCAGTAGGTGAGATGGGGGTATTAGTAGGTGAGATTGGGGTATTAGTAGGTGAGATGGGGTATTAGTAGGTGAGATGGGGGTATTAGTAGGTGAGATAGGGGTATCAGTAGGTGAGATGGGGTATCAGTAGGTGAGATGGGGGTATTAGTAGGTGAGATGGGGGTATTAGTAGGTGAGATGGGGGTATTATTAGGTGAGATGGGGGGATTAGTGGGTGAGATAGGGGGATTAGTAGGTGAGATGGGGGTATTAGTAGGTGAGATAGGGGGATTAGTAGGTGAGATAGGGGTATCAGTAGGTGAGATGGGGTATCAGTAGGTGAGATGGGGGTATTATTAGGTGAGATGGGGGTATTAGTGGGTGAGATAGGGGTATTAGTAGGTGAGATAGGGGGATTAGTAGCTGAGATGGGGTATTAGTGGGTGAGATAGGGGGATTAGTAGGTGAGAGAGGGGGATTAGTAGGTGAGATAGGGGGATTAGTAGGTGAGATAGGGGTATCAGTAGGTGAGATGAGGTATCAGTAGGTGAGATGGGGTATCAGTAGGTGAGATGGGGGTATTAGTAGGTGAGATTGGGGTATTAGTAGGTGAGATGGGGTATTAGTAGGTGAGATGGGGGTATTAGTAGGTGAGATAGGGGTATCAGTAGGTGAGATGGGGTATCAGTAGGTGAGATGGGGGTATTAGTAGGTGAGATGGGGGTATTAGTAGGTGAGATGGGGGTATTATTAGGTGAGATGGGGGGATTAGTGGGTGAGATAGGGGGATTAGTAGGTGAGATGGGGGTATTAGTAGGTGAGATAGGGGGATTAGTAGGTGAGATAGGGGTATCAGTAGGTGAGATAGGGGTATCAGTAGGTGAGATGGGGGTATTATTAGGTGAGATGGGGGTATTAGTGGGTGAGATAGGGGGATTAGTAGGTGAGATGGGGGTATTAGTAGGTGAGATAGGGGTATCAGTAGGTGAGATAGGGGTATCAGTAGGTGAGATGGGGTATCAGTAGGTGAGATGGGGGTATTAGTAGGTGAGATTGGGGTATTAGTAGGTGAGATGGGGGTATTAGTAGGTGAGATGGGGGTATTAGTAGGTGAGATAGGGGTATTAGTAGGTGAGATAGGGGTGTTAGTAGGTGAGATGGGGTATTAGTAGTTAACAGATTATGGGCCAAACTTGACTGAGTGATGATGGTAGAATAATTATAAAGGTCTTAACTAAAACAACATGCATGAGGAATCACAAAGGAGTTTTCATTTTCTGCAGTGGAAAAGTACTGAACTAGTTACTTTTATCAGAAAGTAACGCTGTAACGAGAGTAATTTTGTAATGTAATTAGTTATTTTAAAAAGTAACATCCCCAACACTGGCTTTACATTGTATATTTATGTCAAAGGTGTATAAGACTCACTTTACGAACAAATCCGACCTACAAACATGTTCCTGTAACAGAACTCTGGAGGATGACCTGTAACAGGTGATTACTGCAGTCAGGGTGATTCAATTCAGTTCAATTCAATTTTATTTGTATAGCGCTTTTAGCAATTTTCAATGCCGCAAAGCAGCTTTACACAATCAAAAGAATTATCAAAAGGGTGATGGGTTCATTCTACTCAGGGATTGATCTGGAGAGTTTAGAGCAGTTCATAAAGGTTCATTTCTCCGGTGTCACACCTGTAGTAACCTGTAGTGGGCTTTTAAAATAAATGTTCCCTCCATCTCCTGAGACTGGATGAGAACCGTACTGATGGATGGAACACCTCGGGAGAATTACACACGACACACTTTTGTTTTATCTCAGAATATTAAATTAAACACTCACCTCGAGGCATTATTAAAAGAAATTAAATCATCTATCATTAGCAATGTTGCTGGTGACATCCTGAAGTGTGTGTGTGTGTGTGTGTGTGTGTGCGTAGGTTCTGCCTGATGGTGAAGAAGGGTTATAGAGATCCGCCCTACCACAACTGGACGCACGCGTTCTCTGTGTCTCACTTCTGTTACCTGCTTTATAAGAACCTGGAGCTCAACAACTACCTCGAGTAAGATCACACACACACACACACACACACACACACACACATACAGTTCACTGACCAGGTTCATTATTTGTGTGTTTCCTCTTCAGGGATATTGAGATTCTCGCTTTGTTTGTGTCCTGCATGTGTCACGATCTGGACCACCGCGGAACAAACAACTCCTTCCAAGTGGCCTCGGTAAATAATAATAATAATAATAATAATAATAATAATAACAATAATAATAATAATAACAATAATAAAGCAGAAGTTGGTGGTTAATACAGAGGTTTATATAAATGTACTGTGGAAGTCAAACACAAATAAAGAGTAAACACTCAGGAATGATTGTATACACTTTACAAACACACACACACACACACACACACTCTACAACACCTCAGACCCTTTATATAAAGTTATAATCTTTATTTATGGAAGCGGGGCTCTACACATCTGTCCTGTGTTTAAGAGTCCTCAACATCACCTCAGTATCTTTATACATGAGGGTGAGTCAAAAATTAGCCGCACTCCAGTTATAATAAACCTTCCGCAGGCCGCTCTGTCTTATCACTGCTCTCCGTTTGAGGCTCCTGTCTCCCAGGTCACTGCTGTTCAGGTGTGAACGTGTTACATCAGTTCATCTGTAACTGCGGTGCGAGCAAAAATAGAAGCCCCGCTTGTGATTTGCATAGAAGGAGAACAGCGTTCAGAGATTTGTGGGTTTTTTTTGTGGTTTAAGGGTGTACCTGGTGCCAAGACACCTCGCAGAAGATCATGAACAGATGTGTTTGTATGTCTGTGAACACAGTTTAAAGCGATACTCTACGGAAGGTGAAAGTTACTTAAAGACGAGACAGGGATTCATCACTACGAGCCTGAGAGTAAACGGCAGAGAGTGGAACAGAAACATCCTCAATCACCGACTGAGAAAAGTGGACCATCAGCTGGAAAATTCATCAACGCTTTTAGTTTTCTGGGATTCTCAAGGGCCAGAAGTATTGGAACATCATCAGTAAAAAGGTTCAACAATAAACTCGTTACAGCGAGACGCTTATTGAGGAGCTGAAGACTGAACTTTAGATTAAACGTCACGTGACGATGCACGTCCACACACTTCTGCTCCTCACTGTCGACACTCTGAGGTGTTAAAGCTCCTCACTATAGTCCTGATCTCACTCCATCTGACTGTCGTCTGTTCGGTCCCCTGAAAGCAGAACTACGAGGACGAAGACTCACTTCTGATGAAGAACTGAAGACAGCGGTGCGTTCGTGTCTCGCAGCTCAGAATAAAACAATTTTGATAAAGGAACATAAAAGCTTGTTGATGGCAAGGAGATTGTTGAAATATGATGCATTTGTCTTTATTCTAGAGGTTAATTAAAATAAATTCTACAGCCAGAGTGCGGATAATTTTTGACTCAGTAGACATTTATATACATGTAAAGAGTTTTGATTTTTATATTGTTACACAATTGTTATTTTTCAGAAATCTGTTCTGGCAGCCCTGTACAGCTCTGAAGGATCAGTCATGGAGGTACACACACACACACACTGCATCAATCATATATATATATATTAGTTAAAGAAAATGCTTGTGTGCGTCTCAGACTTGTGTGTTCAGTTTTTTAACAGTTTGGGGTTTAAACTCATAACCTGCTGATCAGTTTAATCAGATGCAGTTAGGGTTAAAGGTCATGGTGAGTGGTGCTGGCCTTTTTGTCTGGCTGTTTTTATTTTAAGTATTAAACACAGTATGTGTGTGTGTGTGTGTGTGTTACAGTAAAATACTTAGTGGTGAAGTAAAAGTCTTGTGATGAAGTGGAGACTCCACCCAGACGACCAACAATTTAATAATAAATGAACTGTAATATTTTCCTCCTTGTGTGTAGTTACACGTCATGTCCGCGGGTTCCTCCTGTCACCTTCATTACAGCAGTTATAAACACTCGTTCCCTCACCAGACTCTTTTTTTATTCCCTCTTCAGGTTAATGAGACAGAAATGTCAGTTAGTTACAGAGGAACCACGAAACTCCCTGTACATGAGCGGTTACTATAGAAACCATAAGGCATCAGGGCGAGTGCATTAATATAAACCTGCGCTACTGTCAGGGAGAATTAATCAACACCTTCTGACCAATCAGAGCGCGGGACTCGGCAATATTAAACTCATCACATGGATTTTCTGAGTGAGTTTTCTGAGAACGATGTTACACACACGCGTGTGTTAGAGGAAACTGAGCACGTGTGAGAGAGTGCAGACACGTAGCACAGGGCCAGGGGGTCAGTGTCACTCGTGCAACTCTGGTGCCCTCTAGTGGACGCCTTCTGGACTAATTGTGTGTGTGTGTTTGTTTGAATAGAGACATCACTTTGCTCAGGCCATTGCCATCCTGAACACACACGGCTGCAACATCTTTGAGAAGTTCTCCAGAAAGGTACAGAACCTCGTCTAAACAAAGGCTTTATCACACACACGCACACACACACACACACACACACACACACACACACACACACACACACACACACACACTGGAGCTCCTCGTTCGTCCCGTTTCACTTTATTATTCTAAACATAACAAACAGCAGTGTGTGTGTGTGTGTGTGTGTGTGTGCGCTGCTCTGGTTCTCAGGACTACCAGAGGATGCTGGACCTGATGAGAGACATCATACTGGCCACTGATTTGGCTCATCACCTGCGCATCTTTAAAGACCTGCAGAAGATGGCAGAGGGTAAAACACACACACACACACACACGTATCAGAGTATCAGGCCAGTGTTGATACGCCCCTCGTCCCTGATCAGCTATATATGTCCTCATGTCCTTTGCTCCTGTCTAAACAGCGCAGGAGTGTGTGTGTTTGCGCGTGTGTCTAAGATCGCTGTTTAATTAGAAAGATCAGCAGAAACACAAATATGGTTCCCATGATGACACGCGGGTCCGTCTTAGTGTTCTTCTTCATCTTTCACCGAATTTTTACAAAATTGCAAAGCGAAACCTTTAATATATTACCAGCAGATTAAACACTTCACAGAGAGCAGGAGCACTTTACACACATCACAGATAACACACACTGATTAAATGCTTTAACTGTGTACACACACACACACACACACACACACAGGCTTATCAGATCAAGCCTGCGTGTAAACAGCTCAGTTAGCCTCTCTAATCAGAATTATTAGATTAAAGAAATATACTCCATGTACACACACACACACACACACACACACACGCACACACGCGCACTTAGTGGAACGTCTCTGCAACAAGGTGGAGGTTTTGTAAATTTCTGCTACAGCGTACAGGATACTCAAATAAATCGAGGGCTGGTGTTTCACGAGTTTTCCTAAACGTATCTGAGATTAGACACGACGCCGATCCAATCCCATGATCAGGGTTTTATATTACGCTTAATTTTCTTAAAATTCTATTTCTATATATTAGAAATTTTATTCCAATTTTTTTTCTTGGCAAAAACAGTTTCCCAGAGAGAAATTTGACTTGGTAACAGTTGTTTTGAAACAGTTATAAATTAAATAAAGGGAGGGCAAAAACTTATAATTTAATTAAATACATTTAGAAACGTGAGCAGAACTGAAAAAACATTAAACTTTCGCATTGGACTGATGGGACGGCGTCGATGGGACGGCAAAGTTTTAGTATCTTTATTAGTTCATAATAAACAGGGGCGTACTTATTTATGCTACATGTAGAAAAATAACTTTTTAAAAAATATTTATTGGTGACATAAAGATAACATTAATATCGATGCTAACAATTAATTACTGATGAAATAATTAATGACCCGATGAATAAATTATTAACTGAATTAATAGTAATGATGGTGTGTGTGTGTGTGTGTGTGTGTGTGTGTGTGTTGTAGTCGGGTACAACCCGAAGAACCGGACGCACCGCAGCCTGCTGTTGTGCCTACTGATGACCTCCTGTGACCTCTCAGACCAGACCAAGGGCTGGAAGACCACCAGGAAGATCGCTGTGAGGATAACCTTTGACCTTTGACCCTTACATAAAACAGTGAAGTTAAGTTTCAGTGCAGAAGGTCCTTGTAGGCGGTACAGTCCCTCCCACGTGTTCATAACACCTGTATCACCTGTACAGTCATGTGACTCCTGGGTGTGGCTTCACCTGCTCAGGTTCAGCACCTTATTACGGCACATCACCGGTGCGTCCAGTGTGATACTGCACAGCTCACGTCAAGTTTAATTTATTAACACGTGTCACCACATCCTGCTTTTCTCATCTTTCTTTCAGCTATTAAGCAGTACATTGTTTTTCAAAGTTTATCTATTTACAGATATTATACAGATGTTTATTTAAGCGTTTTGCATAAGACTAATGCCGTTTTTTCCATTTATCATCATTCCAACAGTTGTCTTTTATTTATGTTATTTTATTTGGTATTTGCACTAATCTCCTAAAAAATTATTATAATTAAACTTGTTACCCCGTGAACGAGGCTGATGTTCTGCACTGAAACTCTACAGTCACTGGTTTACTTTAACATGTTTAAATCCAGGACTAAACTCTCTCTCAGTGTTGGAGTTACTGTCTGTTACAGTTCCTGTCCAAACTCATTGTTTTTGCCGTCGTCTTTCTGTCCTATAGGAGCTGATCTACAAAGAGTTTTTCTCTCAGGGTGATCTGGTACGTGAGTGTGTTTACATGTGTTGTGTGTGTGTGTGTGTGTGTGTGTGTGTGTGTGTGATTAGAATATCTTCTCTTTTACAGGGTGTCTGTAAAAAAAAAAAAGAAAAAAAAAAGTTTTTGATGAACAGACAAAGCAAAGGCTCAGGGTGTAATTACTTACTATTGTATCGCTGTATTATGAATGTGTGTGTGTGTGTGTGTGTGTGTGCAGGAGAAGGCGATGGGGAACAGGCCCAGTGAGATGATGGACAGGGAGAAGGCGTACATCCCAGAGTTACAGATCAGCTTCATGGAGCACATCGCGATGCCCATCTACAAGTCAGTGACGATAAATAATCACATCAGAACTTCTGGTTTAACCTTCTAGATTTCTCTTTGGGTTCTTTTATAATAAACACTGATTTGTTCACTCTTGCTCCGCCCCTCTCTCTGATAGGCTGCTGCAAGAGATTTTCCCGCGATCAACAGAACTGTACGAGCGAGTGGCGGCGAATCGTGAGCAGTGGACCAAAGTTTCACACAAGTTCACCATCCGCGGTTTACCCAGCAACAACTCGCTGGACTTCCTGGACGAGGAGTACGAGCTGATGCAGGCTCAGGGGGCGTTCGGGGACGACGGGCACCGCATGAACGGCTGCCTGGACGACGAGTGCGGCAAGGCGGAGCAATGAGACGTCCCCGGAACGCAGCGTTTTCATTCAGAGACAGGTGGACTTTACACCGTGACGTCGTCTCAGAGAGGACGGCGCCGTAGAGCGAACTGACCGCGATGCGATCACAGGACTGTCAAGACACTGGAGTTTTGTGGGCGGAGCTGATATGCTGCAGATAATGATGTCATTTCCTGCCATACGAACTTTTTGCGCAAGCAGAACACGGGGACCGATGGGGGGGAGGGGGGAGTGGGTGGAGCCTTGTGTTTTCTTGTCGAATATTTCCGAGATCTGTTCTTTAATTATTTGCGTAACGTTTTGATAGCTGAACAAAGCCGGAGTGTTTGGTTTTATAATATATTTTCTGTCCTGCTGTAAACGTTATAAACTCCATCCGGATGTAAAGAAGTGAATTTAAGTTGATAAAGTTTACAGGAAATGTTTGCGTCAGCGTCGCCGTAGGAATGTCATTGTCGCAAGCTAGCTTTTTAATTTCCCGCGCAGAACGAGTTGTTTTAAAGACAATCAGAAGTCCTTCACGTCCCTTATTCATCCGCATGAGTGAGTGAGACTTCCTATGATGAGAGAACACTCGACATGAGGCCATTCTCTCTCTCTCTCTCACACACACTCACTCACACAGACACACACACACACACAGACAAGCCCAGTTCCCAGTTTCATGATTTTTGCTTTGAATTGTTTAAAAAGTTTTAAACCGTGGGCTTGCGGTTGATCCGACACTCTGCAGCGCCGAAAACACACCTAATGTAAATTACTTTAAAATCTCTGTGTGATGTTCACAATCTACTGATCCCTACAACCTGCACACACACACGCACGCATGCTCAAAAGTTCCTTTGTTTTTGTTAACTGATTTATTTTCTACATTCGACAACAATACTGTGGATTTCAAAACTATAAAGTAACACATATGGAATTATGTACTTATGTAACAACAACAACAACATCAATCAGTTGTTACTGAGGTCAGCTGTTCTGGACCAGATCTCACAAGAACAGTATTGTGTCGAGTGTGTTTGTAAAACCCATCAAGCTCCATGATGATGAAACTGTCTCTCATGAAGACCAAACCTGAGCTCTGCTGCAGAGGAGAAGTTCATTTAGAGTCACCAGCCTCAGAAATCACCAATTAACAACCAGCACCTCAGATTAGAGCCGTTATGAAGCTTTACAGAGCAGAAGGAGCAGATAAACATCTCAATATCAACTGTTCAGAGGAGATTATTGTGTGTTTGGGATAATAAACACCTTCAGTATTGTTTTTAGAGAGAAATAAACATCAGGGACGACCAGGGAGTTAGAAGGGGGGTACAAACTTTTGACTTGTAGTGCGTGTGTATGGAGCTTAAAATTCTTCCTCGTCATGTGACACACAGCTGCTCCGCTTTCGACTCACGTCAGTAATGTTCAGACGTGACCTTTAAGAAACGCACCACGACCCTGCGCGACGAGCCGAAGCTCTGCTGGTTTTGTTTTTGTGCATGTTCAGAAGCTTCACAGTCCAGACCAGCAGGCTGCGCCTCACTGCGGGTCGCCCCTACACACCCCGCTAACACACGCCCCTACCGTATAACCCAGTATTGGGAATACTGTACGATCCCTAGCAAAAAAACTCATGAGAGTGAGAACTGGACTTTCATACATTCACAACTTTCAATGACTTTTCACACGTTTCTCTCAAAAGGCTGCTGAAGGTTTTGCCCTCGACCCCTCCCTCACCCTGTCACGTGACTCGGGTTCAGGAAAGCCGAAATATCTGCACTCGTTTTCCCCTCACAGGCCGCGATCCGAACCACGTCTGATGAGTTAAAGGCCACTACAGTACAAACCTCCTGGGGACGTCACACCCGCGGCGGCGGCGCTCCGACCTCCTGTACATAACGCAACCAGAGGAACTTTAAGGGCTACGGCGCCCTCCGAGGCACGTGAAGAGGTTCACTACTCAGGCGGAAAATAGAAATATGTACAAATATGGATTTGCCTTATCACGTTTATGTTGCCTTTTTGAGTAAACACTGTACACACACACACACTTTTAAAGCTGCAGGTGTGTTAGCGGAGGTGTGAAAGTCAACCCCCCACCCCCCCAGCCTAAATCCAAGCAGACTAAGAATAAATTAGATTGCAGTAATTAATCTCTAATTCAATCAATAAAGAGGTCTAATTGTGTGTTTCCTGTTAATATTTTTTTAGAAATGATGTACAGAGGAACAAATTTTATCTGTTCATTCATTAACTCGTCTTCAGGAATACTGCAGATAAATCCAGATGTTTTTATACAGGTTTGACTTCAGTATTAAATAGGTTTATGGATAAACTTCCAGCTTACTCGCATTTATTTAAGAAAAGAAACACACAAAAATATTAATTAAAACTTGAAGGGAAATCAAAATGCCTACAAAGCAAAAAAAATGCTAATTTCATCAAACTCACTCATTTTCATGATCCAAATTGTTTTTTCATTTGATTTAAAATCATTCTAAGGTGCCAAGACTTTCTCACCTCTGCTAACACGACGACCTCTCCAGCTTCTCACACGTGATTTACTACTGAAAGCCACAAATCCAGGTGTGTGAATTCACTTCTGTACAGCGTGCACGAGCCACATTTCATAAACATAAAAAACTATGTATTAAAAGTGAAGTTTTATTTTAAAATCCGCTTCGTTCTCTTAAACACGTGACTGTATTGCGCTGTAGTCGATCATCATCATCATCACGCAGCGCGCGCTGTGTTTTAGCTTCAGCTCTGGTGTGCGGCGCGTGTCTCTCCTGCAGCGTGTAAATAACAGCGTGTGTTTTTAAATTATTCCTTTTTACACTTCCTTTTACTGAACATGTTCCTGGTGTTTCTCTGTACCTGTAGGTGGAGGTGAGGTTTCATCTTTCAATCAGTTTTTGTTTTCCCTCACTAACAAGTGAAACTTGCTCTCGTGCCAACCTCCGTCACTTTACTGTAAATATGAATTTAAAGTAATGTTTATTCTATTCTGTGTAATGAAGAGATGTTTAAAAAAAAAAAAAGCGAGTTATTTTATCTATTTAAGCCGAGTGTGTGTGTGTAACTGCGGTGCCGGTGGTCGGTCTCTCTCTTCTCTTAGGTTTAGTGGTTTAATTCCTCATTGCAAACATTTCCTTATAAATAAGAATTTAATTTTTTAAGAAGTCTAAAACATGACATTTATAATAGAAGTGTAACTTTAGGGCTGCTCTACACACACACACACACAAATGATAAATCCGAATTATAATACATAAAGAGATTCACCTTTATCATGGGTTTAAAAAAAAAAGAGAATATAAAAAAGACTCTGGATTATTTCTTTAAAAAAGTTATTCCCAGTAAAGTATTAATGTAAAATATTTATAACGTAAGCAATGATGAGAGTACTGAATGAAGTGATGTGGCGTTACCATGGCAACTCCGGTGATCCTGTTTTCTTTCTGTTCTGTGCTCAAATGTCGGTTTTGCCGGTCGTGACCTCGAGTGACCTCTGTGTACATACTGTACAGCCTGGACCGAGTCTGTCAAAGACTGCTCCTGTCTCTGACACGGAGAAAAAGGCCAGTTACAGTTATCACACACACACACACAGGGTGAATATAAATATTGCAGTGAGGTTTTTTTTTTTTTTTGGTTTTCCAAATAAATTTACAAAAATTTCAGGCTCTTATGTGTTTTTATTCAAATTTCACAAAAAACGTCCAAAAACAGTGATGTTAAGACAAAATAAATACTTTATTTAAAGTTATTAAGGCATAAAACGCTCCCAACGTCACACACACTTCAACCTCAAACAGCAGGAAGTTTAAATCCAAACATCATCTATGACTTGAGGAGTTTTTAAGGAATGTTTAGATTAAAGATCATTCCAAATTTCACTTCAAACATAAAAATAAAAAAAATTTGCTCTTAAATCCTTTTGTTTTGTGCAAAATATTACAGCATTCCAGATGTTGGTCCTGTAGATGTTTTTGCAAAATACATAATCTTCAGATTAAAACAGTATAATAATCGAAGATTACTGATCCGTCAGAGGTTTATCCTCCGCGCGGGAGGTTTTTTGATTGTACTGATATTTAACACGTTTATGCATTACACGTGTAGTCAGCTGTTACAGATGTGCATCAAGCTAAAGTAAGTGAAGGTAATCAGCGGCAGTGTGAGTGACGTGCGGCGTCAAAGTCGGGACACGACAGTAACAGAACCGCACGGATTCTGGCGAAACGCATTTAAGGTGCTGTTACTCCTGTATCGCAGTAACAACGGGACACAACAACTTGTTGATCAACAACTTCTCTAATCTCATCGCAGGTTCAACTGTCCATGCGCGCGCACACCTACAGTACACATTTATACTCATTAAAAAACCTCAGTTTTAAGGGGAATCTGTAGTGCATTAATCATTTTACCATTAAAGCTCAAACACTTAAGGGTCGTTCAGACTGATGGTTTCAGTCATTCTATAATATAATAAAAAGTAATTATTACTGTGTTGTTTTAACGTTAAAAAAGTGTGACTCCTAAAGATGTTTTCTCTTTATTACGCTGCTGGAAATCATCTCCGTCATCCCTATAAACATTGGGACATACAATAATAAGAAAGGAAATGGTCTCTATGGGCAGAAAGTTCAAGGAAGAAAAAGTATAATCTTTCACCAGGTAATTAGTCTGATTGAATAGTTTAAAAAACCCTGATTTTAAACACCTATTGCATTGTTTTAGTTATCATAAACCCATAACATTTTTTTAAGGAAGAATAATCTTTAAAAAGGTAACACTGAGTTTTAGGTTCCAGAGTGCAGCGTGTCCCACACGTCCAGCGTCACGGTGTGATGGTGTTCAAACTTCTGTGGAGATTTGATGGATCTGAGGATGATGATGGTGGATCTGCTGTGTGTCTGTTAAAAAATAAAAACGGCTTCTGTTTTGCTGTTTGTATTCTTCCCTCTCAGACGCTGGACTTCCTCTATGTGTGTGTATTACTGCATTTGAGAAAAAAAAAAAAAACATTTTACAAAATGTGCAAGGTTTTTTGTTTTTCAGAAGATTAGAACTTTCCTGTGTTTATCCGGGAAAACACCAAACCTAAGCTCGTTCTCCCAGATTTCAGAGACGTGCGAGGGTGTGTGTGTGTGTGCGTGTGTGTGTGTTAGTAATCCTACTGAAGCTGGTCCGATCTCAGTGAGGTTTGCAGCGTGCGCATGTCCTTGAGCAGACGCAGACTGTCCTTACTGCGCTCTCCTGGTCTAGACTTCACCTTCAGCTCACCTTCACGCCTAGACTGCTTCCTCAACTTCCCCACCTGTCACACACACACACACACACGTCTGTTAAAACAGATCTTCTCACGCTCTGCTCCAGCGCTGGATCACAGCCATCACCAGGCTCTTGTCCCAAGAGTTTACTGACACACACCCTGTACATGAGCAGGAACCCAAGTTCAGATCCCAGACTGTACTTACACATTACCAGACCAGGAACTAGTGGGCGGAGCTTAGTGCACTGAACATTACTTATTAACTGCAGTGGAAGTGACTTGACTGAAGCTCAGTTTTTCATGGAACGACCACCAGGCTCTTTTTTTACCACATTTACAATATTTAAAATAATAATAAAAAAACTATATATGTAAATATAATGTATAATTTTTTATTTATTTTAAATATTGTACTAATTATTAAGACTTTAATAATTGTTACTGTTATAATTTTTTTTCATAATTATATAATAATTGTTGTTGTGGTCACTATTTGATGTTTGAGATTTTTAATTTTTTTTAAATAAACAGTGAGTGTGAGGATGAGGATGAGTGCGAGGATGAAGCTGACCTGAGCCTGATGTCGACGCGCTTTAGCGATCTGTTCTCCTTTTTCCTCCATCTTCTTCACCAGGTTCTCTCTCTCTCGTTCCAAATCCTGCCTCAGTCTGTCAGAGCGACACGCCTGGACCTGCTTCCCCAACTCCTGGTGCTCGCTGTCGTGCGCACACACACAAATACACACACACACACACACACACACACACAGTTACACCAATGTAACCTAAATGACTGGAAATATTTAAATAAATTTGCATTAAAGTCCTGAAACTAAAAAGTTGAACATAAGAAATGTAAACGTACAAGCTGATGCGCGCGAACTCGTCCTGTAGCGTCTGGAGCAGCTCCGAGAGCTCCTCCCTGCAAGAAGAAGAGGAAGAGGAGGAGCTACCGCATGACTGATGCTCTGAAGCCTCCTTCCCATTGGTCGGGGGCGTAGCTCCCAGCACGTGTTCGTTACACAGCTGACGGTTGTGTTGCTTCAGGAGGTGCAGGACGTGCTGCACGTTAGCGCGGACAGAGTGACTTGTCCCTGTAGACTAGACAGAAACAACTGTGGACTAAACTGGTGTTACTGCAGTGTGTGTGTGTGTGTGTGTGTGTGTCACATAACATACAGTTCCAGTCACAAACGGTACATCCCCCAGACTCAGTCTGTAGTGTGGCTGTGTGAGAGAATGTCTCTGCTGCAAAGGCTTCTGGGAAAGAAGAGGAGAAACAGCAGTGACATCATTTCTAGATTTCAAGCTCAATAACTCCACCCCTGCCACTCCCCATCCTCTGGACCAGACACACCCCTACACTCCGAGGTTCCTAACGTCAGGCTTAAAGCAGCGCTTTGTTACCTTGGACGCAAGCTTCTTCCTGGAGCTCTGGGAGGAGCGGTGTGGGCGGGTCGACACGGACTCGATCAGAATTCGATTGGCCTCAAGGCCTGTCTGTAACTGAAAAGAAGCCGATCAGGTGACAGAAAACTGAAGCTGAGAATGAGTTTAAATATAAAATGTACTGAAAAATAAAAACAAATCTGTTAGCAAGAGCGAAGAGATCACAAGAGGATAGATAAAACACAAAAACGCTACAAGTGTGTGTGTGTGCGTGTGTGTTAACATTCAACAAGCACAAAATAAAGTTAGTGTTAGTATTCCTCCTTTCTGCAGACGTGTGTGTGTGTGTGTGTGTGTGTGTGTGTGTGCGTTAGAACAGAACTGTGTGTAAGAGACAGACTGCAGTAGAACCTGTGTAGCTTTATCCTGGATGAGTTTCCTCTGATGTTCCTCCTCCTGCAGTTTACTCTCCAGCTGTCTGATTTTGGCCTCGGCGCTGCTCTGAGTGTGTGTCAGTCTCCTGCAGTCCTGCTCCAACCTCTCCAACTTCACACACACATCGCTCGAGCCGCGCACACGCTCCTGTAAACAGTCACAAACTCACACAATGCTCAAAGACACATACCCCATCATACACACACACACACACACACACACACCTGGTGTTTGAGAACCGCTGCTCGGTCTGACTCTGTGCTCCTCACCACCGTCTTCAGTAACTCCAGCTGTTTCTCCAACCGACTGCATTTACCTTCAACTGCTGCTAACTGAGAGGCAAAATCTACACACACACACACACACACACACAAACAAGGAGTAAACACAAAGAAAGTAATGACTAAAAGTATATAAATATATTGAATATCCACCCTCCACCCTGACCAAAACTAATCCTGACCACACCTGCCCTGTATTCACTATCTGTGTGTGTGTGTGTGTGTGTGTGTGTGTGTGTGTGTGTGTGTGTATACAGATCCATACCCAGTCTCCTGTGTGTGTGAGAGTCCCGGTTCTTGTGTGGTTTTGTCTCTGCTGTGTTCCCCGTGTGAAGGTTCTCCCCCGAAAGCCTCCGCTCTGCTTGCATTCGCTCCAGCTCCAACCTCTGGATCTTCTCCTGTAGGTTCTGCAGAGCGGAGAGGATCGCTACACACACACACACACCATAATACTTCACTTTCGATTTAAATATTTTGTGTATTTATAGTTGTGTTTGTTTTTTTGATGCATGTGTAAATATGTAGGCATTTTTTAATCAAATAATTTACATTACATGTTTGCGCACATTATATGCAACAGGAGTGTGTATGAGGTGGTATTAAAATGTTTGGAGAGTAGTGTTGTAACAAGCCAACAGCCAACAGGGCAGCACACGGCGCCACACACAGTCACACACACAGTGACATCATAAGTCAGTGCGCCAAAAGACATGTTCCTGTGTACATCAGGAACTGTGTGACTGCTGCTATTCTGATCACGTGCGTTACCACGTCTGTATTTCATCACGGACAGCGAGTTAGAACAAAGAGTGAATGTGAAATTGTGTGTGAAACTGCAAATCTGCCACACAGACGATTTTTTTTTCGGTAAAGTTTTTACGCCAATGCCACAACAAGTTGTTAGGGCTGTTTTGAGCGGCGCGTGCGCTTCAAGAGCAGAACAACATGACTGGAAGACGACGAGAGATCAGGAAGACGAGCTCAACTTCCAAAAATATTGAAACCATTCGACAGCTTAAGCATGATGATCGTCGGAACAGTCCAGATGATCCTCACGTGGGATTTGAACATGCGCCGAGTTTGTCCCCAGGCTACTGACCCAGGAGCAGAAGGAACATGAAGTCCGTCAGCGTGCCATGGATGACCCGTCCTTCATGTCGAGGATCATTACCAGGCGAAACTTGGGTGTACGTGTACGACCCTGAGACAACGCGACAGTCTTTACAGTGGAAGAGCCCATAACCTAGACAAGTATAAAAAGTGAGGCGGGTCCACAGCTCAACCGAGTACACTATCTTTTATGGCACTGTGCACTGAGAACCCGTCCCAAGGGGCCGGACCGTCACTGGTGAATTCTCCTCTTCTAAATACAGGTTATAAGGCGACTGAGGAATGACGTTCATCCTGCGTGGTGCTGGAATCTCCAAACTGTTTGATACCCACATGTACACTGTTGTGTGTAAATCACGTTGTGTTACCTGCACCGCTGCTCTCAGGAAACGCTTTCACAGGTTTCGCAGAGCGGTGTGTTCTTCTGTGTGTGTCGTGGTGTGTGTTTCGGCGTGTGTTGATGAAAGGCCGGTCAGTGGGATACTCCGTGTAGGAGGCCAAAGACACGCAGTCCAACATCTGGCTCATCTCCTGCACACACACACACACAAACACAAACAAACATTAAAACAGAAGGAAAGTACTAAAAGTTGAATAAAGTATTTTGTTTAAAGTTAAACATCTCCTCAGCACAGACACATAAAACATACAAAACTTAAAAAAGCAATTGTTAATGAGGCTTTTTTTTAAATAAAAAAAGTGTTTAATGTTAGAGTAGAGCCCTGTCAGTGACGTCACACATGTACATTTATTATTAATGCTGTTTGTGAAGAACAGACTCCTAGCAACATGCTAACAGTTTCCACACAACCTTCTCCCCCAGTGCCGCGCGCGCGCGCACACACGTATATATATACACATATACACACACACACACACACACACACACACATATACATATTATACATAAATATATACATATACATACACACACACACACACACACACACATAAATACACACACACATAAATACACATAAACATACATACACGCACAAAGATGCGCGCGCGCGCACAGGCTGACTCACACACACTGTACAGGAGTAACCAGCGGTTGTTTAAAATAAATACACGTTAATGTTCTGAGGTAAACTCACCGACTCCGCTACACACAGCTTTAGCGCGTAAACTCTTCTTCTTCTTCTCCTTCTTCGTGTGTTGTTTTTTTTTTTTTTTAGTATCAGCCGTTTTATATGCGCATTACCGCCACCTGCTGGACCGGGAGAGTAGCACATCAGATTAGCAGGAACACAAATCAGAATCAGAAGGAGATTTATGGTCAAGTTCATTTGCACATGGACAAGTACAAGCAATTAGTTTCGGTGACAGAAACTTCCAGAGACGATAACAACACACAAAAACAAACAAACAAACAAAAGAAATAAGAAAAGGAATAGGATGTGGGGTATAATTAAATAAATATTAGTAGAAGTTCGGAGAGAGGATGTCTTGTATTCAGGCGTCTGAAGAGTCTTTTCCTCTGGATATATAAAGTTCCTAAAGGGTGGACAGGGGAGCTCAGATAATACGTTCAAACAGAACAAAAACAAAAACCTATATTAGATTCTATCTATCTAGATTTGCTCCAAATTCACACCGTGTGTTAGAGAGGTTAGAACACATACAGTACTGACACACACACACTCATGTGAGCTTGGATGTTAGATGTTAGAACATAACCTGAAGTGTATTTATTTTCCTCTCCTCTCACACTCCAGATCTGAGACTAGAGACTCCCGTGTCCATGTCCAATCACAGGGGGAGATCAGCAGGTCGATGGGGTTAATAAGCTTTTTTAATATTTATAGTGTGTGTGTGTGTGTGTGTGTGTGTGTGTGTGTGTGTGTGTGTGTGTGTGTGAGAGTTAGCCGGCTCGCGCTGAAGTAGAAGTGTTTATTGTGTATTTCACATCTGTAGCGCTGTAGTCAACATCAAAACAACGCACTAAAGAAAAGCACTTTATACACTGAACATTGTCACAAAGCCACTTTAGATAAGTGAATAAATTGCAGATATAAAATTAAAATGTATAAACGAATCCCTAATAAACAAGCAGTTGTTTCTACTGTTGAGTCAAATCAACTTCACCTGCATTAGGGCTCGTGCTGAGGCGTGCTTGACCTCCTCCTGGTCTGTCCATGATGTCCTTATATCATCCTGTTTACATTAGTGTTTACATTAGTGTTTACATCAGTGTTTACATCAGTGTTTACATGAGCGATCTTATCAGTGTTGGTGATGAGCTATCCTCCTTAGAAGAAGAAATGTGGTTGGAAAAACATCATGAACGAATAACATCAGAGATCACTGAAATGCTTAGTGAACTCAAATCATTAAAAACAGCAGTAGAACTCAGGTAAGTACAAAACAAATAGAAAACAGTAAGTGTGTTTCCACAGACACAATGTGAAATGAACTTTATGGACTGGAACCAAACAGCTGTGTAGCCTTAAGAAAACCACTTGTTAGTGAGACTAATCAGAAAAATCATCATGTAGCTAGATATATACAGTACCGTACTCTGTCCCAGAGTGATGGGCGTGTCAGGGTGAGAAGGGAAGGACATGAAGCGATGCTCCCATCATGCATAGTGTCCACTGTACAAGCCTCTGGAGACAGTGTTATGATCTGGGGTTGATCAGTTACTCAGGTCTAGACTCAGCAAGGCAAGGCAAGTTGATTTGTATATAAACACAGTTTATACACAATGGTGATTTATAAACGAGTAAAAGTACTTTAAAGTTCAATTCAATTCAATTTTATTTGTATAGCGCTTTTAACGATTTACATCATCACAAAGCAGCTTTACACAATCAAAAGAATTAAGTTTGTATGAAATGTAAATGTGTATGAATCAAAATTATATGATTGTCCCTGATGAGCAAGCCTAGGACGACGGCGACAGTGGCAAGGAAAAACTCCCTGAGATGGTAATAGGAAGAAACCTTGAGAGGAACCAGACTCAACAGGGAACCCATCCTCATCTGGATGAAACAGATAGCAGGGATTGATGTGCATAATAATATGCGAGACTGGAAGTTCAGTATAAGAGGAGATGTGTAAGATTAAAGTCCAGTTTGTTCCTGGAGGCTCAGGTAGACTGTGAGAAATTTCAGTCCTGAACTATTGAGCGACTGAAGTCACAGGTCCTCAGAGAACAGCTGTCTGCATCAGTCGAGGACAGGACCACCTTCATGGAAAAGTAAAACCAACCCCAGTCACCACACGCATTCCAGGCAGACCACACGGGGGCATCCATGTGACCAGATCCCCAACCAGAAGCAGGACTCCAGGATGAGTTAGAGAGGTCCAGCAGGCAGAGGGGGTCTGGATCACTGGCAGCTCAGGAGCGACATGTATAGCTCGACAGAGAGATAGGTAGAGGAACAAGGAGAGAGGGAGAGAGAGAGAGAGGAGAGAGCAGAAAAGGAGAGAGCAAAGAGATGGAGAAATAACAGTTAGGTATGGTCACAGTCAAACAATGTAAAAAGTGAATGTATATTTAGTGCAGAGTGCAAGCAGGCTGGTTTTTCTCATCTGGTTTTGCTGAAACGTATACTTGTATGTCATCAGCATAACAATGAAAACTAATACCATGTTTACGAATTATGTTGCCTAGAGGAAACATGTAAAGGGAAAAAAGCAGTGGGCCTAAAACAGAACCCTGTGGAACACCAAACTCAACTTGAGAACATGAGGAATGGTCACCATCTAAATCTACAAACTGATAACGATCAGTCAAATAGGATCTGAGCCATAAGAGGGCCGTTCCCTTAATTCCTACTACATTTTCTAATCTGTGAAGGAGAATATTATGATCAATAGTGTCAAAAGCTGCACTGAGGTCGAGTAACACAAGTATAGTGACACAACCCTGAGGCCACTAGGAGGTCATTTACTACTTTAACGAGCGCTGTCTCTGTGCTGTGATAAGGCCTAAATCCTGACTGATACAATTCATGTATGCCATTTCTATGTAGATATGAACATAGCTGTTGTGATACTACCTTTTCCAGAATTTTAGAGATAAACAGGAGGTTTGATATCGGCCTGTAATTGGAAAGCTGACAGGGGTCAAGGTCAGGTTTTTTGATTAGTGGTTTAATAACTGCTAATTTAAGGGATTTAGGAACATACCCACTGCTGAGTGAACAGTTAATTACTTTTAACAGGGGTTCTGTTATTGCTGGAACTATCTGCTTGAGAAAATGTGTTGGTATGGGATCTAATTCACAGGTTGACGATTTTGACGAGGAGATGAGTGAAATTAGTTCACTCGCTTCAAGGGGAGTAAAGTATTCTAGGTTCTGATGTGATGTGATTAATTTATCATCTGTATCACTTAAATTGTCTGGTTTTAAAGCCTGAATTTTTGCCTAATATTTATGATTTTGTTATTGAAAAAGTTCATGAAATCCTCACTACTGTATGTTGTTGTTGTGGAGATTTCTGCAGTGGTCTTGTTTTTAGTTAATTTAGCTATGGTATTAAATAAAAATCTAGGATTATTTTTGTTATTTTCTATAAGAGCGGAGAGATACATTGACCTAGCAGCACTGAGAGCTCTTCTATAGTTCAGGATGCTCTCCTTCCATGCTATTTGGAAAACTTACAATTTAGTTTGACGCCATTTGCGTTCTAATTTCCGAGCGGTTTGTTTTAGAGTGCGTGTGTGATCGTTATACCAAGGAGCAAGTTTCTTATCTCTAATCATTTTTCTTTTAACTGGAGCTACATTATCTAAGCTATGACGAAGTGTTGACTCTAGATATTCAGTCGCTTGATCGAGTTCTGTGGAATCAGATGGCGATCCAATCAAAGTTGATAACTCTGGAAGATTATCGATAAAGCTCTGTGTGGTATTTGATGTAAATGTACGTTTAAGGCGGTAGCGCGGTGCTGTGCGTACATTATTACTATGAGACACTTTAATCGAGACAAGACAGTGATCTGATATAACTTCAGACTGTGGAATTGTAATTATGTTTCTTATACTCAATCCGAAGGATAATATTAAGTCCAAAGTGTGACCTGCTTTATGAGTGGAGTCCAGTATGGACATAGATGCTTTTCTCAGAGGGTCTTCTGGATTCTCAAAATGAATATTAGAATCTCCAGCAATTAACGCTTTGTCTACGGAAACGACTAGATTTGAAAGGAAATCTGCAAATTCACAGAGAAATTCAGAGTACGGCCCTGGAGGTCTGTAAATGATGATTAGCGGAATCGTCTGAGCTGACTTTATGTTACTATAGAGAATTTCAAATGCATTAAATTTAAATCTGTGTTTTTGTACGATAGCCAGATTATCGTTGTAAATAACTGCGACGCCTCCTCCTCTACCAGTTAACCAAGGCTGGTGTATGTAGCTGTATCCAGGAGGACTAGCTTCATTTAGAGCTACATACTCGTCCTGTTTAATCCAGGTTTCAGTTAAACATAATATATCAAACTCCTGGTCTGTGATAGTTTCGTTAATAATAACTGCTTTAGATGCGAGAGATCTCATATTTAACAGTCCTAGCTTTAGATCAGAGGTGCCGGCTGCGCATTCAGTATGATCTGAGTTTGTAATATCTATGTTAATTAAATTATTAAAACAGACTTTCTAAGTCTTTCTAAATTTGTTTTTGTTTTAAGCTCGGGGAACAGACACAGTCTCAATACAGTGAACCCTGAGTGACGACTCTTTGCAGCTAGCAGACGGTTGGTTTAGCCTGTCTGTCTGCTCCCTGGCCTGGGCTCTGGATTGTCACCGGTTAACTAGGCCTCTTCTGAGACTATGAGCTATACTGCAAGAAATGAGAGCAGCACCTTCCCGAGTGGGATGGACACCGTCCCGCCCTAACAGGCCAGCTAAAGTCTATCCTAAATGTTACAGGAAGCCAGTGTAAGGACCTGAGGACTGGTGTGATGTGATCAGATCTTTTGGTTCTAGTCAGAATCCTGGCAGCAGCGTTCTGGATGAGCTGCAGCTGTCTAATGGTCTTCTTGGGAAGGCCGATGAGGAGACCATTACAATAATCCACCCTGCTGGTGATAAAGGCATGGACTAGTTTCTCCAAGTCTTGATTGGAAACAAAACATCTAATTCTTGCAATGTTTTTGAGATGATAGTATGCTGATTTAGTTACTGCTTTGACGTGACTTCTGAAACTAACGTCTATTTCCAGAATCACACGAAGATTCTTGACTTAATTTTTAGTTATCTGACCCCTGGAGTGAAGGTATGCCTTCACAATCAGAGTTTCATCTTTGTTTCCGAAATTCTGGCTCATCCAACTGTTAATTTCATCAATGCAGAGGGAGTCACCTGAGCTGTAGAGATTTGAAGATAAGGCTAGGTAAATCTGGGTATCATTAGCGTAGCTGTGATAGGCAATTCGGTTCATTCCTATTATCTTAGTGACTTAGTGGGAGCATATACAGGCTAAACAGGAGCGAGAATTGAGGCTTGTGAGAACTGTGCTTAGATAAATCTTAGAGAAATCAGAGAAAAGTACAGATATAGAGAGCAAAGCGCAGAGCAGTAAGCAGGAAGGTCTTGAAGCTGGAAGCGGTAGTGAAGCCGGAAGCTAAAATGTTATGTGGCAGTAAAATGAAGTCCGCTGACCACCTGAAGGTACTGAATGAGCAGGGTATCACATCTATGGAGCGTTTCTTCCCTGATGACACGGACATATTCCAAGATGATAATGCCAGGATTTTTCTTCCTCAAATTGGTAGGGAGTGGTTCAGGGAGCATGAGACATCATTATTACTCATGGATTGGCCACCACAGAGTCCAGACCTTAACCCCACTGAGAATCTTTGGGATGGAAAGATTTTATGCAGTGGTCCGACTATGCTATCATCAATACAAGGGGTAGCTCAGTAGTTAAGGCATTGGATTACGGTTCGGAAGATCCCAGGTTCAAATCCCACAACCATGAAGTTGCCACTGATGGACCCTTGAGCGCGGCCCTTAACCCTCAAATGCTCAGATGTGTAATGAGATAAAAATGTAAGTTGCTCTGGATAAGAGCGTCTGCCAAATGCCTAAATGTAATACAAGATTGAAATTAATGCAACTTTGTTAAGGAATAAATGTTGTGACGTTGCATAATCTTATCGAAACGATGTCATTGCTGTGATAAAAAAAAAAGGCGGTCCAGTGATTTATTTTATTTCTTTTGCTGGTCAGGTTATCACTGTTTACATCAGTGATCATATCAGTTCTTACTTCAGTGTTCATATCCGTGGTTACATCACTATGTGTATCAGTGAGTCAGCAATACTCAGCAATACCCGAGATCGCACCCATCACCCGTTAGACCAACACTCTAAAACACACTTATCATGCTTATACTGAAATGTCTCCGATGTGTTTAGGCATTTTAAAAAGAATTTGTTATTTGTATTACCGTAATACACCTAGTAGCCATAAAAAACTAAATCCCCTGCCTAACACTGTGTAGTAACCAAAAACACACTGAACCATCAAGACATGGACTCCACTATACCTCTGAAGGTGTGTGTGTGTGTGTGGTGACGATGATGTCACACGGGGACATTGCAACAACATCTTGTCTTCTCTTAACTTCTTACATGCTGCTGGAAAATGCAGGAGTTGCTGGAGATGTAGACATTAGTGGTGACCCCTTTCATTCTTTGGGTCACGACACCTGAAACTGTGAAATTGTTCTAGTAATGTCCACCATACAGTGCCGTGAAAAAGTATTCGCCCAGATTTTTTGCATATTTGTCACACTGAATTGATTGAGATCATCAAACTAATTTTAATATTATATAAAGACAGCTAAATACATTCAGTTATTTTAAATAATTATTTTGGCCCTGTGTGAAAAAGTAATTGCCCTCTAAACATAATAACTGATTGTTCCACCCTTGATGGCAACAACTGCCATCAAGCATTTGTGTAACTGCCACTGAGTCTTTCACATCGCTGTGGAGGAATTTTGGCCCGCTCGCTTTTGCAGAATTGTTTTAACGTTGCAGGGTTGTCGAGCACGAACAGCCTGTTTAAGGTCATCTTAATCAGATTCAGGTCCGGACTTTGACTCCAAAACCTTCATTTTTGGTTTATTTATTTGTTTGAGTCATTCAGAGGTGGACTTCCTGTGTTTTGGATCTTGAGGTCACAAACCGATGGCTGGACATTTTCCTTTAGGGTTTTCTGTTAGAGCTCGTGGTTCCATCAATTATGGCGAGTCGTCCAGGTCCTGAAGCGGTGAAGCACCAGACCATCACACCACCGTGACTGTGGGTATGATGTTTTTATGAAAACGCTGTGTTAGTTTTATGCCAGATGTAACGGAAAGATAAATTTTGTCTCATCAGTCCACAGGATTTCTGCCCAAAGGTCTTGGGGATAATCAAGATGTTTTTTAGTACTGAGACGAGCCTTTGTGTTCTTTTTTAGTCAGCAGTGGCTTTCACCTTGAAACTCTCCCATGGAGTAATTTCGGCCGGCCGGTCGCCCTTGTAAAGGTTCACCACTGTTCCAGGTTTTCTCCAGGTGTGAATAATGTCTCTCACCGTGGTTCACTGGAGTCCCAAAGCCTTAGAAATGTCTCTGGAACCGTTTACACACTGACACTTCAATCACTCTGTTCATGAATTTTTTTTAGCTTGTGTTGCTTTTTTTTTTTTAGATCTTTTAGCATGATGCTATTTAACAGTCAGAATCTATTAAAGTGATTTCTTGATCCAACAGGTTTTTAATATTTTTACCTTAAATAATAAAATAAATTATTTATTTATCCAGGTTATCTTTGTGTAATATATTTTTTGTGATGTTATGGCTGATCAACGTGTGTATGCTATTGCAAAATAATAAAAGTCATTTTTCCATTCTGTACTGTTACTCTGTAACTAATCAACAACAATTACTCATTTTTTATGCATTTATTTGCTTTGTTTATGTATTTATTAATTAGGTGCTACAATAGCATGCATCTGTGGTGTCTTAAACAAAGAATAATTCATAATTAACTATTAATAAGCTTATAAATGCCCAGTAAATATTAATTACTGTACCAAATAACTTAAATAATAATTATAATAATATACTGAACTTTCTGACTTTTATTATTATTATTATAAACACATACATCAAACAATGATTTTGTGACTCTTTTTGTTATTTTTTTAATTTATATTTTTATTTAAAAAAAAAACATCACATTTCCAGCTTCTCATTAAATGCTGTGAATTCTGGGTACTGTAGTAAAGTGTGTGTCTTTTATTCTGTAGTTTAATGAAGCGTTTCATTGCAGGAAACATGCTTTATAACCCCAGGAGGTTTCTTCTTCTTTTTACTTTCTCATATAGTTTTTTTTTTTTTTTTTTACAAAGTCGTGTTTAAACACAATATAAAATCAATTATTTCATCACTGTAGTAAATTTGGTCTTTTATACACACTGTGTTTTTTTTGTCATATACAATCTTAACGGCTGAAGAGAGAAAAACTTGCATCAACAGATCTGAACACACAGAACACAGACATGAACAATAACAAGGCCATCGTTCCAGTTATGACGATACAAGAAAAAAAAGAGAAAAAAAAAAGGTAATATTTCACATCCGTAAAAATCACAACCACTTTGTACGAATCAGAAATCAGAGTCGTGGAGTTCGTCCATCACCGCCAACACGGATTACCATCGGAATCATAACCTCAGGTCATCTCACAGATGTGTGTGTAAGAAGTTCACCATGTTGATGTAAATGAGAAACACACACACACACACACAGGTGTGATTTAAAAAATAAACAAAAAGAATCAACGACCGCACAACGTTAAAAAAACGACCTCGTCAGGTTTTTTTTTTATTATACAAATTAAAGTATAAGAAAAGCTACAGATGCTAACATCCCTCCGCCACACACACACACACACACACAGACATGATGATAAATAACACTGGCAGTTCTGTAGAGTTACAATCTGATGCTGTTTCACGTTTTTTACAATCACTCAAAAACTTAAAGCTAAATTTTAAACACAAAAATCCCTCAGATTTACTAAACATTCACAGAATTCTGTCCCAAAAATCCCTATATTTTAAAAATAAACAAAAAATTCTTTGAAGTTTTCTTAAAAATAAAAACAAACACAAATCCCTAAATTTCCACTAAATGAAAAAAAAAAAGAAATAGCACAAATTATTCAAACTCCGCAACACACACATGTGACTTTAGTTTCTGTCTCTCTCTCACACACACACACACACACACACACACACACACACACACACACTCTAACATGACTGAAGTGTGTGATTTTACTGAGTTACATTCTGTAAATAGTTTGTTTTCTTGAACATATTTGTGAGGTTTGTGTAGCAGCTTCAAAACGACTTTCACAAACATGGAGTTCAATGTGCATGCTCACACACACACACACACACACACACACACACACACACACACACACACACACACACACGGCAAAACTAGTTCTTATCACTAATAAGAATAAACCATGTTAATTAGAATATAAAAATAAATAAGTATCCGATTCTTTAAGGTTATATTTATGTAGAAAAAATAAGTTTAAAGACGTGCAGGAGAGCAGCGATGGGAAAACTCGATGGGGAATAAATAAAGAAAACATTACGGAATTTTATTAAATGAAACTTTTTAGCCATTTCAAAGACTGATTTAAAAAAAAAAAGCTTCACTTGACTCTTGTTTCAGTCGAACTGCTTCAGATGTTTATCTGTTTAATGTAAAAAACTTGAATGTAAACGTCTCCGCTCTGGGTTCAGGTCAGACCCCGAGGACATTGTGTGGGTGAAGATGTTTATTAAAAAAAAGAAAACAAAAAAAAAAGAAAAAGAAACTATTTTAGAAATATATTTTCTAAAATTGGGCTTAAACTTTATTATGCTAGCTAGGTAGCATGCTAGTCAGTAAGCTAACTAGTTAGCCAGCCAGTATGTATGTATTTGCACATGTGCTGTTATAGTATAACACTTTATAGGTGCTCATTTACAACGTCCACTGTAACCATGACGACGCGGTTTGGTTTATTATCGGACGAACACGCTAAGCTCGTAGCAGCACACGTAGCAGCACTGTGTGGGCGGGATTTCAGGGTCCGCTGAGTACAGACGGAGGAATCTGGATGGATGAGGAATGGTGAGAGGTCAAAGGTCAGAGATGAAGGTCAGAAGGTCACCAGACGGAGCACTTGTCGACAGGATGCATGGGCGATTCCTTCGGGCAGTGAAACACACGGCCGAACTCATCGAACTGAGACACGCTGCCGATGACCCTGCACACAGAGGCCTGATTAACACCTGACCCCGGTGTGAGTGTGAGTGTGTGTGTGTGTGTGTGTGTGTGTACCTGTAGTGTTCGGGGGCGTGTTTGTCAGTCAGCAGCTGAAGGTATATGGACTGAGACCGCCTCTTCATGCACCAGTTCTGTTCCGGGATTGGACAGAAGAGATTAATACATTGAAAAAAAAAAAAATCCAAAAAATGACATCACACCATTCCTGAATTCTGATTGGTCAGAAGGTGTTGGTTAATTCTTTCCGACAGTAGCCCTGACGGTAGCGCAGGTTTACATTAATGCACTCACATGGTTTCCGAAGTAACTCACTGGTTAAATAAAGAAACAAATCCTAATCTGTGGAACTGTTGTATAAAAGCGATATCACACCCGAGGCCGTGCTGTTGTACCAAATATCAGCACAGCTGGGATATTTTCAGTACTCAGGCTGCGACCGCATCATGGCTGTGCTGATATTCAGTACAACAGCACGGCCTCGAGTGTGATATTCTTAAATGATCTTTTTAAGTAAATGTGTTTCAAACACATCAGTACAATAAAAAAAAAATCATAAAAACTTATATTTAGTTTAAACAAAACTATTGTACACAACACAATCCTGTAAAAGTTTTTCATTATATTAACCCCCGTTTCTCCCTCAAAGTTATTTTCTCATCGACACACTACGGGTTAATTGATGCTGCAACTTTAAACATTTTAACAAGTCTATGATGACACTCTGCCTTATTGTGTGGGCTTATTATTTATTATTTTTATCCAGGTGTGTGTGTGTGTGTGTGTGTGTGTGTTAGTTAACCTGGGCAAAGGCTATAAAAAACAGCTGCTCGTGTGTGTATTTGAGGCCTGGTAGCGGGCGCTCTGGACCGTGATCCCTCACCCACTTCTGATACGCCTGCAGAGACAGACAGAGGGACAGAGACAGACAGAGACACAGGGAAAGGCATAGAGACAGACAGTGAGACAGAGACGAACACAAAGTCAGACATATAGACAGACAGAGAAACAAACAGAGAGACATCACACATTATGATGAACAGGTAGCCTGATTAGCCGGCTTATTAATAGACACCATTTTGGCCTGATTACCAGGTTAGTTGACTGACAGGTAACAGGTGGAGGTGTTTATTTGTTTATTTATTTATGTGTAACTGTCAACACTAGGGGGCGGTGCAGCATTTCACATTACACTGAGAGATAACGCGACTGATGAGCGGAACTCACGTAGTAGGAGAGTTTCAGCCCCCCGAGATCTGCGATGTTCTCTCCCAGGGTGAGGCGTCCGTTTACCTACACACACACACACACACACACACACACACACACACACACACACACACACCACCATTGAGCAGTGTTTTGTGTGTAATTAGTCTTTTATCACTGGGGATGTGGTGATGTTGTACAAAGTGATGTTGTGATATACGTATGATAGGAGTGTGTACACGTCCAGCAGTGTGTACTACAGGGCGTGATGGAGAGAAGGCGGGGTCAGATTCGGGGCATGTGCCTTGTATGTGACTCGCGGGTCATTAAAGTGATTCCTTTTGGTCAGGGTCACTATAAACCCAAAACGATCGGAACAATACAATACAAGGGGGGGTTGGCGCGCTCGCTTACCCGCTGGTTGTAGACGGTGAAGTTGTCGTAGAGTTTGATGATGCACTCTGCTTTCTTCTGGAACTTTTTGTAAGAATCCTCAGTCCACCACTGCTTCAGGTTACCATAGCGATCATACTGACCACCTAACACACACACACACACACAGTTCTGTCAGGGTAAAGAGCTGTCTCAAGACCTTCCCACTAACACACAACCTGAAAATGTATTTACAGCTAAACAATTCGAGGTTACTTTAAATTTACATCAGAGAAATTCTAACGCAATCGTTACACAAAACGTTTAAATGTGTTTAAATACATGTTCCCGTGAGTACAGACTAACTAGTAGAGCATTTTAATTTCTATGTGACTGCATTTAAGGAGGCAGAACATCGCTGTTCCTCTATAATCCTACAGGTGGCGCTATAAACTATTCACACATTGGCAGGCCGAACAGCATCGTAGGAGCAAATTATTTTATAAATATAAATATAGTTTGTTTAGAATTGTAACAGAATCTGAAAAAAATGATATTGAGTTTAGTAATATAAATGATTTTTAAATCACATTACGAATCGGATCAGCACCCAGATACGGTGATAAGATCGTACCGGCCGGTCCCCGGTGATTCCCATTTACACTAGTACACTAAACCAGTGTTTACTTTTTCTCATCCTGGATGATGAATCGTGAAGCTGAAGCTTTATAACACCAATTATATCTCTGACGTTTATTCTTTTTAAACAGCGTCCCATAATGCCTAGACCACACGACCTGATGCCACCTGATCTTAAATATTAATGCTGATTTAATTTAACTGATTTGTGCTGATTTATTGTCTTAAGATGTTCTGTTAGTTGAGAAATTAAAATAAAAAAAGTAACCTTTAAAGCTCAGAACGTTTTAGCTGTTATTTGTTTAGCTGTTTTTTTGTGCAGTATACACTAACCTTTCTTTTCTTTCAGCACAAAAAAAGGCAACATGATGAACTGAACTCTACTTAATTTTAACCAACTACCCAAACATGGCAGAGATATGCGTGATCACGGGTTTTTCTGATTGTTTTCGGTTGTTTCTGTGACCAAAATATAATAATAATATGCTCATGTTAGGAGTTCTACATTTTTGTTGCTGTAGTAATAAAATGAACCCTTTATAAAAAGTAATGATAACTCTCGTTCTACCTGACACCGTTAACACTGTTAATGTTAACACACACTGTGAAGGCTTCCATATAAACACACATATTTTAATCATAGTTGACCTTGAGTTTTAAGAACACGTCTGTTCATAACATCTTAACTTACACCAACACCATCTAAACACATTTTATAAAACAAACAGTTAATAAAGAAATGATTGAGATTGCGAGCATAATTCGTGCTTGTGTATTAAAACACTCGTATATCAAAGTAAATTTCCCGCATAAGAAATAATGGAAACACAGACGATTCGTTCCACAACTCTAAATGATTCATCTAAAAATAATTAATACAAAATATAAAGTAAAAATAAAACAAATGAAACTGCTCTTTAACTTTGAAAAGAATCATGGCTGTAGTGACTGAGGCCAGACAGAAGGGGGGGGGGTGGCGGTATGCTGTGTAGGACGACTTTCACACAGGCCACACTACAGAGGGGCCCAAAAATGTAGTGAAACTTTAACACTTGTTATCTAGGCCCTTAATTAAAATTCCAATTAAATTATGGAAGCAGCATCATATTATGTTTCCTCTAAGGATGTCGGTAGTAGTACCACTGTTGATGCGATCATGTGACCATCAGAAGAGAGGCGTATATTTTTTTCAGTTGAGGTGTGTGTACTGTTTTTGGGCTCTTCTGTGTATGTTCAATTTATTCAATACCTAAAACTAAACCTGACTTCATAAAAATTTGTTGAATGTTTAAAATGAAATCACTCACCCCAGTCGTCGTATCCGTGTGTTAGCTCGTGTCCAATAATGGCTCCAATTCCTCCGTAATTTAGAGACCTGGAATAAAACGCAGGTAAATCTTGAGCACTACTTCTCTACATTCACCACTAGAGGGCAGAGCGAGACTCCCTCGTATTCAACAAGAGCTGGTTTTGTGTGGAGGAAAGAAATACCGGCTTTCTGCAAGTTTCTGCCCAGGTGTGTGTGTGTGTGTGTGTGTGCGCTCTAATGACTTCCTTCTTCCTTTGTAAAAGAGATCAATAGAACGATGGAACTGTCACCCTCTGATTACAGCCAGTCCACAAAAGCCTTGCAGGCAGGCACACACACACACACACACACACACACACACACACACACACACACACACAGAGTCCCTCACTCTCTCTCTCTCTAATTGTCACCTGAGCTAATGGACTAGAACCTTTTTCACAATGGCCAACAATCTTTTCCTGTGGTGTGACCTGCACACACACACACACACACATGCGCAAGAAATAGAGAGACACAAAATGACTAAGCGACTGATGGCAGGATTACACTCAGGTGTGTGGGAGGAGGAAATAAGAGAGGATGTATAAACCTGTCCCGGAGGCTTTTATCTTTTTTTAACCCAATGACATTTTAACAATGAGGAGGACTGAAAGAAAAGAAAAGGTTGAATAAAGACCGCCAGGAAGAAGAAGCAATTGAAAGGACTGAGCCATATATCTCATTAGTTTTGTAAGGATGTTAGCTAAACATCTAGCAGTGTCTGATAAGGGTGTGTGTAAAGGTGATTATTAAATAAAGTTAGCTACAGCGCGGCTCGTTTTAACGCAGTTCCAGAGTGTTTAATACACAGTGTCTGAGGGTCACACTGTCTACAGTCAATGTCTCGAGTCCAACGGTTCCATCGTTTTCTACCTGGTGGAAGCTCCTTGTGTTCATGATGGAGCGGGAGTCACTGATCTCCACATTCAGATTATTAAAGGACCCCTGTTATGGAAAATTCACATTCTGTTCATGTTTAGACATTCAGATGGGTCTCCGAGGTGTGTGTGTGTGTGTGTGTGTACAAACTAAACACGTGAGAAAAAAAATATTCCCAGCTTTTTGTCCTTGTCCATGTTTTCTATTGTATTTCCCCCTAATATGACCTCACATAAGAAGAGCTCCTCTCCTGACTTGCTGCTCGTCTTTCCTCAAGTCTACTGATGTGGATCTGTGTTAACTTGTGAAACAAACAGAACAGTGTGAGACCTCCCCGAGACTGCCGCACTGCGTGTGAGGAGAAGTGCACGTGTCGTCCTAGTGTCTAAACCTGGGATTGTCACAGTGGGGACCAGGGATGTCCATGGATCTGTGAAGTATGACAAGGGGGCGATGTTTATCATGAAGTGAAAAAAAAAAAACCTTTTCCTGACTGATACATGTCAAATACCTTTTTTTAATTGTTTATTCTTAAACTTCTTTATCCTGTTTCCTTATCAATCAGGTTCTGTTTCCGTGATTTCTTGATTCAACAGGTCTGGTAGTAATCAGGTCTGGGTGTCTCAGTGAACTTTAACCCAGCTTCGTGGTTAAACACAGTTCAGTCATGATTTAGCAAGGGTGCAATTACTTTATCACATATGGCCAGGTAGGTTGGGACAGCTCTTATCATTATTTAAAAACCATTTTGCATTTACTCGGGTTATGTTTGTGTAATATTTAACTTTGTTTGATCATTTAAGCGTGACAAATTTCACAGCACTGTATAATAGTTTGATTTGATTTGTATTGAATCACGTGTCACGTGCGGCTCCTAATCAAACACAATGTTCACACACCCGCTTGTGTCACAGCCAGAACATCTCCGTCCCTCTGGTTTCTGACCTGAACTGTTATGTTTGGTGATTTCACGGCCGACATCGTTAAACACACTTACGAGCTCTTTAAAATGTTCTCCTTTCCGTGTGTTTGTTCTCCTTATCTGAATGTGAAATCCGAACCGCTCACTGTACAGTCACAAGCATTTAACTACTGTAGAAAACCCAGGAGAAGAAAACTTTAAGTGTGTGATGTGAGACACGGCACTCGAGTGCAGATGAAGCGGAGAGATCAGTGGAGCTGTGGACTAATCTGTCTGATCTGAGTCCCGATCAGTGGAGTGGATCAGAAGGAGCTTCAGAAAATACTCACTGTGGGAATTCTGGATCGTACAGAGTCGGCTGGAGAATTCCTGCTGGGAAAACTGGAACAGAGGGGCGGAGTTAGGGGGAGAGACGGGAGGAGAGACGGGGGAGAGAGAAAAGTAAAAGGTGATGAGAGTCAGACGGGATAAAAACTAAAGCTTAAGAGTTAATGCCTGTGTTTGTCTGTCTGTCTTTTTTTTCTACTGTATGTATTGATTTGACTCTGAAATCTGAAATTTAAACCCTCAGATGGACAAAGACACCATGAATAACCAGCCACAGCTTATACTAGGGAGAGGAATAAAGTGTGTGTGTGTGTGTGTGTGTGTGTGTGTGTGTGTGTGTGTGTGTGTGTGTGTGTGTGTGTGTGAGAGAGAGAGAGAGAAAGAGAGAGAGACCCTCATGCCACATACCCATCTGGTTCTTGTTTGGAAGATAGTAAGCATTGAGTGCCTGCGGTGGTAGAAGCCACCTGTGGAAATATGACACACACACACACACACACACACACACACACACACACACACACACACACACAAGAAGACAAGGTCAAAACCAAAAGTCCAAATAACTCAATTATCACAAGTGTTTATTCGTTTAATAAACCGAACATACACAACACACACACACAATATGGATACACACACACACGATCACAGGATTTATACTTACACATATACACAGCATTTTGCAAGACAAGCAAATTTTTTTTTATAAATTTGAACTTAATAAACGAGCGAGGTCTTGATATACGAGTACTGTAGAATACATGCACTTTGTCTGCTGAGCGTCACATGATCACAACTGAGTCAATGGTTCTTCTCTCTAGCGCGCTGTGGGATTGTGGGTAATTATCTCCCATGCTCAGTCTCAGTGCGTGTGCGTCACTTGTATACTTAACATCCGTGCATGTGTGTGTGTACTGTATTGTATAATGTATTTTACACCTTTGTGTATAGTGTATATTACAACATTGTGACCATGTATGTGTGTGTGTGCGCTCTCAGAAAGCATTGTTTTTATTTGGTGTCCAAATGTAGCGAGTGTTATTTAGTAACTGTACTGCAACAATGGCCTCAGTAAAGAAAAAAGGTTAAAAAGGCCGTATCAATCTGTTTCACGGGATATCAATCTGTTTAATGACAATGTAGTGTCACATTTCTGTAAAATCCTCAAAAGGCGGCGTCATTAGAGAGATTCCTTGTTTACGGAGCCCCCTGGGGGATCATGTGGTAAAAACAAAACAAAAAAAAAGATCACTGAATGCTAAAATGAGCGCACAGATTCGTAAATCAATCAGTCACACTGCTTGGGTTAATAAAACCCAGCGCCGAGATTAATAAACAACAGAAGAAAAACAACAGATACACTCCGGTTGCTCTTGCAGGTCAAACCTCAAACCATTAAGGATAACATCAGTGTTACAATCAGGAGATAATCAGTGTTAAAGGCAGAATAATGATCTAACTGTGGGATTGTGTGTAATATAATAATCAGATTTGTGATACACTCCTCTCCTCTTCCATCCGCCACAAACCAATAACACGACTGATCTGAAATAATCCGGTAATTTTATCACCTGCGACGCATCTCACCATCTGTTTCTTTAACATTATTGTTTTCCTGCTTCACAAGTCCAAAACTCATAACTAGTTTATATTCGCCAGACGTTCGTTCTCTAATATCAGCTTAAAACATCACACACTCCTGTATTTGCAGAGGATTACCACAGATAGTCTTTATGGCATTGGCTGATAAATATATATAAAATATTCTTTATATTAAATTTGTTTTATTAAAAAGATTTACTATAAGATTCATTATATAGGTATTTATAATGGTTCACAATCTATAATATATATTACGCTAAACTCACTATATCAATACATTAATAATCTATTATTATTATTATTATTATGATTATTATTAATGTTTTGTGTTGTGCTTATAATGTTTAATATAATATAATGGTGTATAGAATATTTGGCATTATCATTTTTATTGTGTGTGTGTGTGTGTGTGTGTGTATGTTGTCCTTACGTGGTCTTGTCCACTTCCTTGTGGATCTTGTTGATGGACATTTTGATGTTGTACTTGATGCTGTTTAGAATGTTTTTGAAGTACGTCTTCTCACTCACTTCAAACTGTAGAAGGACAAAAAGAAAAAAGTAAGTAAATAACAGAAAGAATAATTCTTTAAAAAAAACTCTTTTTTTCTTTTTTTTCTTGAATTTTCTTTTTTTTTTTTACACGTATATCACACTGTATATCACACAGTATATAACACTATATATCACACAGTATATAACACTGTATATAACACTGTATATAACACTGTATATATAACACTATATATCACACAGTATATAACACTGTATATAACACTGTATATAACACTATATATCACACAGTATATAACACTATATATCACACAGTATATAACACTGTATATAACACAGTATATACCACTGTATATCACACAGTATATAACACTGTATATATAACACTGTATATCACACTGTATATCACACTGTATATAACACTGTATATACCACTATATATCACACAGTATATAACACTATATATCACACAGTATATAACACTGTATATATAACACTGTATATCACACTGTATATAACACTGTATATAACACTGTATATACCACTATATATCACACAGTATATAACACTATATATCACACAGTATATAACACTATATATCACACGGTATATTACACTGTATATCACACTGTATATAACACTGTATATAACACTGTATATACCACTATATATCACACAGTATATAACACTATATATCACACTGTATATAACACTGTATATAACACTGTATATAACACTGTATATACCACTATATATCACACAGTATATAACACTATATATCACACAGTATATAACACTATATATCACACAGTATATAACACTGTATATCACACGGTATATTACACTGTATATCACACTGTATATAACACTGTATATACCACTATATATCACACAGTATATAACACTGTATATATAACACTGTATATAACACTGTATATATCACACTGTATATATTACTGTATACCACACCGTATATCCCACCGTATATCACACTGTATATCACACCATCTATCACACTGTATACAGTATTACACTGTATATCACACCGTATATCACATGGTCCTCTCAGGTACAGTATTCCTAACACAAATGATTAGATTCGGATATATTTGGATTAATAACTCAGTTCGGACAGACTGATGTGTTTGGAGCTGTTTTGAGGTTTAAAACTAAAACTTTGCTTCGGATTGTATTCGTGTCAGGTTTATACAGACGTCTAACACTCGTCTAGAGTGTAGATTTTTAAAAAATGGGTCGAGGTTTTGAAGAGTAACTTTTCAGACTCGGTGCCGTGGACAGGGTCAGACTCAGACAGAACAAATTTCATCTATAATTGGGTTTGGGATTAAATCGGGTTCAGTGGGGCTGGAAAGAATTGTCCTGTTTGGTTCTGTAGGACGGGTCGAGGCGGGTCGAGCGGGGTCAAGCTCACACAGACTGCCCTGTCTCTGATTAGGTCATGTTTAAAAAAAAGCACTAGTGAACAGTAGGTGGAAATTAAAATAAGATTGAAAGAACATTAAAATCACACCTTTCATTGTAGATTTAGAGAAACCAGTCATTTTTTCACACATTTATTTCATCTTGTCAAAATGACAGACGTTACTTTCTGTTCCAGCCTATCACTTAAAAAAACACAGATAGAAGGGCTCATTTTCAGGGAATACCGTGTTCAAAGGTTTAAGTATTGAGCTGCATTTAGTTAAAAATAAAACGAGTCATTTTGACCAGAACATGAGGGTTAAGTGAGATTCGAACCCGAGTGTGTGATTTACCCCGTATTCATGATCGATGAGCTCCGGCTTTAACAGAAAGTCTGGATAACCTGTCATCACCATCATATGCTGGAGCTGAGAGAGAGAGAGAGAGAGAGAGAGAGATTCAGTACACTGCACTCCACCATATGAATTAACTTCGCTCGTGTCCAGCCCGCGTCTGATAATTCTGTACTTTAGACTTTTGGCTTTGACCTTGGCTCTCGCTGCCTCCTTGGTTTCTTCATCCATCCAGTCGAGCTCCTGCAGTCTGACGTCCAGCGAGTGCTTTATGTCCTCCACCAGCTCCTGTACCTGAAAACCACACCCAATTAATATAATTTTAAAAATGATTCTTTTTTTTTGTCTTTCAATGAACACGTGTATCGCCTGCCCACTGAACATGTTACAGTATACTGGATGAGATTAGATTTATAAGAAATAAACATAAGAATGTTTAACAACAATTACAACCTGTCATTTTTTCAGAAAAAAAACAAACATATTAGACAAATGAAATACCGAGTGTACAGTATATCTACAGTTCCTAATAAAGGTTCTGTGAAGGTTTGATCCAATTCCCATGAATGGTTTAGGAAGAGTTGCTGATAGAATGAAAGTGTGATGATGACGAATGACAGACGATGACACGAGATGACGGACAGCGATCAGTCTGGGGGACACAAAAAGACAGCAGTAAATCGAGAACATCTGCTCTAATTATCCTCATCAGCAATCAGCGCTGTGCATGTTAAATCTCACCTCAAGACCTTTTATACTCTTTAGCATTTAATACTGTGTGACGAGGCATTTTTCTTCTTGTTTTTATTCATTTTTATTGATTATTTATTTATTTTTATTTTCTTATAGTGAGATGATTTGAGGGTCAACCTTTAATTGTTGTTTAATGTTTCATTTGGATTTTATTTCATTTTATTATTACCGCCTGTTTTTATAGTCTGTAGTGATTTTTGGATTGTACAGCAATCATCGTTACTTTAGTCGACTGTGTTGTAAATAAAAATTTATTTGACTTTGACAAGTTTCATTAACACAAGTTACATTAGTTTCCCAAGTTTAACGACTCTCATTTGCCCCATCACTATCGTTAGCATCTCAGGCTCCGCCCACTCACATATAGACATGTTTAAAAGCACCTTACTCTCAGTGTACATACGAACATAACTGTTTTAGATCGATCCAGTTTTAACAGTTTGCATCAAAAAACTTACAGCGTTCAAAGGTTTTCATCAGAAACACTTCAGCAAGTGTGTGTGTGTGTGTGTGTGTGTGTGTAACCAATCAGATCACAACCTGAAACACGTGTCCTTAAAAGTACAGTAAGACTCTCTGAGACTGACACTATTGTAGCTAGAAGTGATCCCATCATATTAGCGTCCCATCATATATTTCTTGCTAAACTAAACTCTTGCTAAAGGCCACTTGGCCAAATAATAAAGTTTAATAGAATCTTAGGATAATAAATGTTCTTTTTTATTACTTTTTCAATTAAAAAGATTTATTAATAAGCCTCGTCTGGTAAACATTAGGATTTGGCAGAAGCTCCGAATACGCTAAAGAATAACTAATGAGCCGTAGAGTCCCGTTTAGGAGACGTTACTCCACTCCGTTTCTGATCCGTTGATCAGATCCTCAGTAACAGACGCTGACTTTCGGCCCTGACCTTAAACAGTCTGACAGATAAACCAGAAAATCCCACATTGTGTCGATCTGTCCACCTCTCCTTCCATCTCTCTATCAGAGAACAGGAGGGGGGAGGGGGGAGAACAAGGGAAGAAGAGATCACATTAAGGTGAGGGATTAGGAGTGAGAGACAGGGATTAGTGCAGAGACACAGAGACTGGATGAGAAGGACGAGATGAGAGAAGAATAAAAAGTGGGGAGAGACGTGAATGACAAAAAACTGAGAAAGACTGGGACAGAGAACACGCCTCCTTCACTGATACTGACACACAGGCCACGCCTCCTTTACTGAGACCATCACAGACAAGCCACACCTCCTTCAATGAGACTGACACACACAGGCTACACCTCCTTTACTGGGACTGACACACACAGGCCACACCTCCTTTACTGGAACTGACACACAGGCCACGCGTCCTTTACCGTGACTTACACACAGGCCACGCCTCCTTTACTGGGACTGACACACAGGCCACGCCTCCTTTACTGTGACTTACACACAGGCCACGCCTCCTTTACTGGGACTGACACACACAGGCCACACCTCCTTTACTGTGACTGACACACAGGCCACACCTCCTTTACTGTGACTTACACACAGGCCACGCACACAGGCCACGCCTCCTTTACTGGGAATGACACACAGGCCACGCCTCCTTTACTGTGACTGACACACAGGCCACGCCTCCTTTACTGGGACTGACAGACACAGGCCACACCTCCTTTACTGTAACTGACACACAGGCCACACCTCCTTTACTGTGACTTACACACAGGCCAAGCCTCCTTTACTGTGACTTACACACAGGCCACGCCTCCTTTACTGGGACTGACACACAGGCCACGCCTCCTTTACTGGGACTGACACACAGGCCACGCCTCCTTTACTGGGACTGACACACAGGCCACACCTCCTTTACTGGGAGTGACACACAGGCCAAGCCTCCTTTACTGGGACTGACACACAGGCCACGCCTCCGTTACTGGGACTTACAAAATCCAGTACAAAATGTAGATGATTGGGTGTCATATGATTTATCATGTGATTGGCTTATGAAATGTAATTTAAGCCCCGCCCTTTCCTGCGGCAGGTGCTTGCCTTGGCCTTGCTGCGAGAGGAGAAGTGTGTCTGGACGAAGAGCGCGCCCAGCGCCATGCCGAAGTGTTTATTGGCCTGATTGAGACACAGCTGGTTGAGCTCCAGCTGTCGCTCGGTTCCATCGATCTCCCGTGAGAACTCGTGGATCGTGCTTCGGAACCCTGTGGATAAGTGCTCGCTGAGCGCCGCTACTATTCTCCACAGCATGTAGTTGTGCAGAACCCTGAGAGAGAGAGAGAGAGAGAGAGAGAGAGAGAGAGAGAATTAAAGAGTTAAGTATGGAGCGAAGCTACTGTTGTCACCCTGCAGGTGATTATAAAGTGTTTTATTCCTCTCACTGCACAGCAACTTACCAACAATTACAATGTTACAATTATTAAAGCATGACATCACATTTTGTATCTGTTTAAGTTAAAGTTCATGTTGTCTCTTGCATTACAGCAACTATAACTTACAGCTCAAGCTTCACCTCTGACACTGGAGACTCCTTCCTCTAAATTACAGAATTCTCCATATCAACAATTTTTATTAATCTTTTGATGATCTGTACACGTCCCTGTGAACCGTGTTGCTATGGTAATGATAACGCATCGGAGCGAGCGCATTAATATAAACCTGTGCCACTGTCAGATCCGCTGTTACAGAGAATTAATCAACACTTTCCGACCAATCAGAGCGCAGGATTAAACAGCACTGTGGAGTAAATCTCATTAATGCACCAGAAAAAAGAGCAGAGCCAAATGAGCGTCTAAACGCTCTAAAAAGATTAAGTCGTAATTAATTACTCCAGGACGTAAACAGATGGAAAATGTCACAGCGAACAAAACAAGCTCTCGCTCTTCCTTTCTGTCTTTCTCTCTCGTGCACTCGTCTCGGCTCTTTCGCCGTGATGTCACCCCTCGCTTCTCACACGCAGACGGCATTTTAATCATAAATGTGCCTTTTCTTGGCTCGGTGCCGGTTCTCCTGCGCCAACAAAGCACTTCCACAGCCCACTCAATTCAGAGGGGAGGAAGGGATGGAGGGATGAAAAGGACGGGAGAATTTGTCTTTAAAACCAGTCCTGTAAGAGAAAGTGGAAAGAGGATCAGGAGTGAAAGAGAGAGAGAAAGGTAGAATGTAGAGGGTGGATGGAGGGATGTACAAATGAAGGAGAGATGCTCTGTGTCGTGTGATAAATAAGTACATATGGGATGGATAGAGAGAAAGAGGGTGTGGGTAATAAAAGAATGAGAAAGAGATGTAAGGGAGGGTAAGGGGAAAAGTGAGAAAGAGAGAAAGACAGAGAGAAGAATAAATATGAGATGCAGGGAGAGAGAGAGAGAGAGAGATAAAGAGCTGGAGACAATGGAGGAAAAGTGAAAGAATAATATAATAGGAAGAAAAAGGTAGAAAGTTGAGGGTGGATGGAAAGAGAGAGAGAGAAAAAAGAGACGGGGAGGGAATGAGTGATAGATGAGAAACAGAGAGAGAAAGAGAGCAGTAGAAAGAAAAACAAAGAAAGAAAGTGACAGAAAGAGAGATAAACAGGTGTGTGTGTGTGTGTATGTGTGTGTAAGTCCAGCTGTAGTGAGCTCATCAGCAGTAAGACACACCCCCTCTGAGTGGGCGGGGCAATCACAGTAATCACACTTTATTACAGGCGTGTGTCTGACACAACAATGGCTGATGCAGGTGGAGGATTATGGGTAATCTCGTTAGTGTAATGTGTACGCATAAAGCTCATTATGAATAAAAGAATGTGAAGGGCTAAAATACACACACACACACACACACACATACACACACATACACACACACACACACACACACAATCCTAAACAGACTGACACACATACACATATTTTTGTGTAAACAAACAGAAACAAATTGCACACTGATAAAAATCACATTAATACCGAGCGTACACACACACACACACACACACACACAGGCACACACACACACACACACAGGGCACACACACACACACACACACACACACACACACACAGGCACACACACACACACAGGCACACACACACACACACACACACACACACACACACACACACACAGGCACACACACACACACAGGCGCACACACACACACACACACACACACAAGACTGAAATCGAAATGTCAGTGAGGAGGTCCGAGGGAATGAAAGCGAGAGAACCGAATAAAGGAGGTGAGATTTAGGAAGCTTTAAAACGAACTGGGTCACTGCAATGTCAACACTAACACACACCGCTATCCGTCTCCTGCTCTGTCTGTGTGTGTGTGTGTGTGTGTGTGTGTGTGTGTGTGTGTGTGTGTGTGTGTGTGTGTTGTTCGACTCTCTGAAGTGTCTGTGTATCACTGCTTATGAAACCTGCACCGTTATTACTGGGCTGAAGATGAAAGTCTCCGCCCCCAACAGTGATGTAACGACATCATCAAAAACATAACGTTACTTTTGTCATTATTTTTGGACCTAATTTAAATCAATTTCTCAGTCCAAGTTCCTCTGTTTGTTTTTGTTAATTTCAATTCTCTTTTATTTAGATGGCAGTTTTATAGGATTGTTAGTTCCTTATAGATTTCAGACGTTTTTGTTACGTGTGTATA